>NC_088242.1:6540459-6602959 GCF_036934945.1 Oncorhynchus masou masou
TATAGGGAACAGGGAACTATAGGGAACAGGGAACTATAGGGAATATTGAACTATAGGGAACTATAGGGAACTATAGGGAACTATAGGGAACAGGGAACTATAGGGAATAGGAACTATAGGGAACAGGAACTATAGGGAACAGGGAACTATAGGGAATAGGAACTATAGGGAACAGGGAACTATAGGGAACTATAGGGAATAGGGAACTATAGGGAACAGGGAACTATAGGGAATAGGAAACTATAGGGAACAGGGAACTATAGGGGAACTATAGGGAAACTATAGGGAACAGGGAACTATAGGGAATAGGGAACTATAGGGAACAGGGAACTATAGGGAATAGGAACTATAGGGAACAGGGAACTATAGGGAACAGGGAACTATAGGGAACAGGGAACTATAGGGAATAGGGAACTATAGGGAACAGGGAACTATAGGGAACAGGGAACTATAGGGAATAGGGAACTATAGGGAACAGGGAACTATAGGGAACAGGGAACTATAGGGAATAGGGAACTATAGGGAACAGGGAACTATAGGGAACAGGGAACCATAGGGAATAGGGAACTATAGGGAACAGGGAACCATAGGGAATAGGCAACTATAGGGAATAGGTTGCAATTTGGGACTAATACAGAGTTTGTCTCAGTGCACAGTCCAGTTGACATTTTGTTAGGAGATAGTGTTGCACAGTAACAGTTGCTCGGGAGAGTTGGACTAGCTAACTTCTGACCCAGTGATGTTGAGCTTTAAATCAGCTGTTGAATGATGTTGCAATGAAATGTGTTTTTTAGCCACAGCAATAACCATTTTCCCTCTCAGTTCACTTGATGGAGTCTCTGGTGAGTATCTCAGGTACTGAGGCAGTCAGGGTAGCAGGTTGTCCTGGCTAAATTCCCAATCTGGCCCTCATACCATCATGGCCACCCAATCATTCCAAACTTTCAATTCTCTCATTCATACCCTCTTCCCCAGGTCATTACTGTAAACGGAAAACATGTTCTCAGTCAACTAACCTGGTAAAATAAGCGATTTGTTTTTAAATAGCAGGGTAGCACTGCCAGCTCTATAGGACTTCATCCCTGCAGAATAAGCAAAGAATAAAAAACACACCTGTGTCCCATATGGAACCCTATTCCCTATTTAGTACACTACTTTTGACCAGGGACCCCATAGAGAATAGGGTCCCATTTGGGACACCCCTTAGTGCCATGTCAGGGTAAATGTTGCCATTGGCACCTATATAAATAAGCTCGTTTTTTTTTTTGTGGAGCTGAACTGAATACATAGTGTGAATTAAAGAGGTGTTGGAATGACTACCGGCTGGTGTATAGTTCGTGTTATCTGTGACCTTTACATGAAGTGTACTGTATGTTTGTTAATGTATCAAAGATATATTCATTAACTGAGCCTCCCCAGTTCAAGCCCTGGGCACAGGGCCCCATGCATCCCTTTTGTTACACTCAATTGCAGACAACACTGCACTCATGCAGAAACAAGAGATAACGGGTTACCGGGCGGACCTCGACGAGGGCTTGAACTAATAGGAATTATAGAATTGGTAAATGTGGGGAAAGCAGGGTCTATTTTCATATGTAAATGTTACAGGCTTGCAGTACAAGGCCCAGGCTTGCAGTACAAGGCCCAGGCTTGCAGTACAAGGCCCAGGCATGCAGTACAAGGACCAGGCTTGCAGTACAAGGACCAGGCTTGCAGTACAAGGCCCAGGCATGCAGTACAAGGACCAGGCTTGCAGTACAAGGCCCAGGCATGCAGTACAAGGACCAGGCTTGCAGTACAAGGCCCAGGCTTGCAGTACAAGGCCCAGGCTTGCAGTACAAGGCCCAGGCTTGCAGTACACGGCCCAGGCTTGCAGTACACGGCCCAGATTTGCAGTACAAGGCCCAGGCTGGTGAAATAGCTTTGCAGAATGGATCATACTTAAAGGACAGAAAAGAAAATAGCATTTGGACGGAAAAGACTTGATGTTGCTCCGGTGTTTTAGTTCGACATTCTCTTTGCCTGGCAACCCAGACTCTTTGCACTGGTCAAAAGCTAAGCCACGCCCACGTACGTTCATTTCTTCTCCTCAGTCTGGATCGGAGTACCCTCACAGACTCTTTTCCACATGTGAACACGTTCGGGCCGTTTGATAGGACAAGAGACCGATGGGTTGGGCCAGAACCAGAACACACGGTTGGTAAAGCGGCAGTTTGAAAATGTGTAATTGGCTTTGATACTCTGATTGGTTAGAAACGATCCAATCGCTGATTACTTTGTTTTATACAACGCCCCTCGTGCTCCTTGTCACCATCAACGACTTCAATGATGGCTGTCTCAGACTAAAGTATGTAGAAAACCAATTTAGTGTGAGTGGTCATGCTACACTGTCTCAGCATCACTTAGCTAATTAGGGAGCACTGAGCTGTGACCCGCGGGTTGGGGTAAGAGAAGGAGGAAAGGAGAGAGAAAGGGGGAGAAAAAGGAGGAAGAGAAGGGGTGGAGGGAAAGGGGAGAGTGGAGGGGTAAATTCTGTTCAATAAACACTGCAACTGTCTCTCCTCCTCTCCCTCTCTCCTCTCCTCCTCTGCCTCTCTCCTCTCCTCCTCTCCCTCTCTCCTCTCCTCCTCTCCCTCTCTCCTCTCCTCCTCTCCCTCTCTCCTCTCCTCCTCTGCCGGTCTCCCTCCATCAGGTCTTCCTGTGAAAAGCCAAAATGAGAGAGAGGGTTGATGAAAGGAGAGAGAGTTGATGAAAGGAGAGAGAGGGTTGTTGGACGCTACTTGGAATTTTGCTCACTGTGGATTTATGTAACCTTGCAGAGAGAGAGAGGGAGAGGGAGAGGGAGAGAGAGAGAGAGAGAGAGAGAGAGAGAGAGAGAGAGAGAGAGAGAGAGAGAGAGAGAGAGAGAGAGTCGGAGTGGAGCTGCTCTGGCAGGCAAGCAGGCAGGCAGGAGGGCTGGCACTGGGCTAGTTTAGGAGGATAGCAGACTCCCTCCCTCCTGTCTGGGCATGAAAGACCTCCAGCTCATTACACGGGCCCTGGGACATGTTTGACAAGATGGAAAAACACTAAATACTGTGGGTGTCTGAAGAAAGGATCAGCATACTGTCTGGTCCACGGGGCTCAGAACGCCACCGTAGAGTTCACAGATTTATACGCCACCGTAGAGTTCACAGATTTATACGCCACCGTAGAGTTCACAGATTTACACGCCACCGTAGAGTTCACAGATTTATACGCCACCGTAGAGTTCACAGATTTATACGCCACCGTAGAGTTCACAGATTTATGCCACCGTGAGTTCACAGATGTATCAACCGTACACAGATTTATACCCACCGTAGAGTTCACAATTTAATCGCCACCGTGAGTTCACAGATTTACACGCCACCGTAGAGACAGATTTAAGCCACTGTTAATCAGTGTTCACAGATTTATAGTTGGTTCACTGATTTATCGCCACCGTATTGTTCAATATTGTAATGAGAGGCTAACTGGATGGTCCTGTTTGTAACCGTGAGAAGGTAACTGCCACCGTGGTCCTGTATTGTAATGAGAGGGTAACTGGGTGGTCCTGTATTGTAATGCCACCGAGGGTAACTGGGTGGTCAGATTTACACGGGTGGTCCAGTATTGTAATGCCAGAGGGTAACTGGGTGGTCCAGTATTGTAATGAGAGGTTCACAGTAACTGGGTGGTTCACAGATTTATACGCCACCGTAGAGTTCACAGATTTACACGCCACCGTGGTTCCAGATTGTACGCCACCGTAGAGTTCACAGATAACTGGGTGAGTCACAGATTTAATGCCACCGTAGAGTTCACAGTTTATCGCCACCGTATTCACAGTAATGAGAGGGTTCACTGGGTGGTCACAGATTTAATGAGAGGTTCACAGTAACGCCACCGTGGTTCCTGTATTGTAATGAGAAGGTATACGCCACCGTGGTTCCTGTATTGTAATGAGAGTTCACAGTAACTGGGTGGTCCAGTATTGTAATGAGAGGGTATACTGGGTGGTTCCTGTATTGTAATGCCACCGTAGGTTCACAGATAACTGCCACCGTGGTTCCTGATTTATACGCCACCGAGAGTTCAAGATTTATACGCCAACGTAGAGTTCACAGTATTGTATATGCCAGAGGGTTCACAGATTTATGGTCTCTGTATTGTAACCCTTGTAGAAAATCTGGTGGTTTCATCCGAAATGTGGAGATGGAAGAAATCTGTTAATCAGTGTTCTTTTAGTTGGTAACTGGGTTGTCCTGTATTGTAATATTGTAATGAGAGGCTAACTGGATGGTCCTGTATTGTAATGAGAAGGTAACTGGGTGGTCCTGTATTGTAATGAGAGGGTAACTGGGTGGTCCTGTATTGTAATGAGAGGGTAACTGGGTGGTCCAGTATTGTAATGAGAAGGTAACTGGGTGGTCCAGTATTGTAATGAGAGGGTAACTGGGTGGTCCAGTATTGTAATGAGAGGGTAACTGGGTGGTCCAGTATTGTAATGAGAGGGTAACTGGGTGGTCCTGTATTGTAATGAGAGGGTAACAGTGGGTGGTCCTGTATTGTAATGAGAGGGTAACTGGGTGGTCCTGTATTGTAATGAGAGGTTAACTGGGTGGTCCTGTATTGTAATGAGAGGGTAACTGGGTGGTCCTGTATTGTAATGAGAGGGTAACTGGGTGGTCCTGTATTGTAATGAGAGGGTAACTGGGTGGTCCTGTATTGTAATGAATGAGGGTAACTGGGTGGTCCTGTATTGTAATGAGAAGGTAACTGGGTGGTCCAGTATTGTAATGAGAGGGTAACTGGGTGGTCCAGTATTGTAATGAGAGGGTAACTGGGTGGTCCAGTATTGTAATGAGAGGGTAACTGGGTGGTCCAGTATTGTAATGAGAGGGTAACTGGGTGGTCCAGTATTGTAATGAGAGGGTAACTGGGTGGTCCAGTATTGTAATGAGAGGGTAACTGGGTGGTCCTGTATTGTAATGAGAGGGTAACAGTATTGTAATGAGAGGGTAACTGGGTGGTCCTGTATTGTAATGAGAGGGTAACTGGGTGGTCCTGTATTGTAATGAGAGGGTAACTGGGTGGTCCTGTATTGTAATGAGAGGGTAACAGTATTGTAATGAGAGGGTAACAGTATTGTAATGAGAGGGTAACTGGGTGGTCCTGTATTGTAATGAGAGGGTAACTGGGTGGTCCTGTATTGTAATGAGAGGGTAACTGGGTGGTCCTGTATTGTAATGAGAGGGTAACTGGGTGGTCCTGTATTGTAATGAGAGGGTAACTGGGTGGTCCTGTATTGTAATGAGAGGGTAACAGTATTGTAATGAGAGGCTAACTGGATGGTCCTGTATTGTAATGAGAAGGTAACTGGGTGGTTCAGTATTGTAATGAGAGGGTAACTGGGTGGTCCAGTATTGTAATGAGAGGGTAACTGGGTGGTCCAGTATTGTAATGAGAGGGTAACTGGGTGGTCCTGTATTGTAATGAGAGGGTAACTGGGTGGTCCTGTATTGTAATGAGAGGGTAACTGGGTGGTCCAGTACTTGTAATGAGATGGTAACAGTATTGTAATGAGAGGGACTAACTGGGTGGTCCTCCTCCTTGTAATGAGAGGGTAACTGGGTGGTCCTGTATTGTAATGAGAGGGTAACTTCTGGTCCTGTATTGTAATGAGAGGGTAACTTGGTCCTCCTCCTTGTAATGAGAGGGTAACTGGGTGGTCCTGTACTGTATTGAGAATGGAGATTAATTCAGTAAGCTGTTTTCCTCCTCCTCTATCCCTCCTCTATCCCTCCTCCTTCATCCTCCTTCTTCTCCTCCTCCTTTCATCCCCCTTTCAATCCCCCTTCTCCTCCTTCTCCTCCTTTCCTCCTCCTTTCCTCCTCCTCCTTCTCCTCCTTTCCTCCTCCTTTCATCCTCCTTTCCTCTTCTTTCCTCCTCTTTCCTCTTCCTTTCCAAGTCCTTTCCTCCTCCTATCCCTCCTCTATCCCTCCTCCTCTCATCCTCCTTCTTCTCCTCCTTTTGTCCTCTTTCCTCCTCCTTTCCACCTCCTTTCCTCCTCCTTCCTCTCCTCCTTTCCTCCTCCTTTCCTCCTCCTCTCATCCTCCTTCTTCTCCTCCCTTTCTCCTCCTACTCCTCTCTTTGGACTGAAATCCTCCTTCTCCAGAATGTTGACAGACAAAAGCCTGTTTTTCTTTCTACTTTCCTTCTTCTTCTCCTCCTTCTGTTTGTAACCATATCACACACTCTCCTGCTCACTCTCCTTCTCCCTAGATGAAGACTGTTATACTGTCAGCTCTCAGCACAGCCGCCAAATTAGACAGACCTCAGCCCTGTCTCGCTCTAGTATCTCTCTCTTCTCTTTCTGTTTGTCTCTCTCTCTCTTCTATCTCTTCTCTCTCTCTTCTCTCTTTCTTCTCTCTTTCTGCTCTCTCTCTTCTCTCTTTCTGCTCTCTCTCTCTCTCTCGCTCTCTAATCCTTTCGCTCTCTCTCTCTATTTCTCTCTCTCTCTCTCACACTCTCTCTCACACACACTTTCTGCCACCAGGGCTCCTGCGTTGTGAAGTTATTACTGGGAGGAGAGGACTAGTTCTACGGTGAGCCCCTGTTGTTACCCCTGCTGCTGTCTGTCATTTGAAAAGACAGACATAAAAGAGTCTCTGTATCAACACAATGTCTCTGTCCCGAGACTCTGCAAATATGAACACATTCCACATCTCCTTTATTGTTATTTTAATGTTTCTAAAATACAGCATGTAAACAAGTGAATGCATTATGTATGGTCCATAGATACAATAAATATAATACAGCTATATGTCTATGTGTGCTTATGTGAGACTGTCTTTAAAATGATTCCTCACAGTAAGTGAATAATTATGGAGATGACTCGGGTGACAACCTTGCTACTTTGATTATGGTAGGGATTTATAAAAGCTTTTGAAATAGGTGTCTTGCACGGTTTCATTTTCTCCCGCCGGCTCTCTCTTTCTCACTCCGTCAGCGTATAGACAAGGTGGTAGCTGTGATGGAATGGAATCAGTGCTTCGTCTGTCATTGCTGCTTCTCCACTCTGGCAGCGGGGATAAGGGGAGAGGGAGGGAGAGGGAGAGAGGAGGGAGAAGAGAGGGAGAGAGAGAGAGAGAGGAGAGGGGAGAGGGAGAGGGAGAGGAAGAGAGAGAGAGAGGAGAGGGAGGGAGAGGGGGAGAGAGAGGGAGGGAGAGGGAGAGAGAGAGAGAGGAGGAGAGAGAGGAGAGAAGGAGAGGGAGGGAGAGGGAGAGGGGAGAGGGAGAGGAGAGGGGAGGGGAGGGAGAGGGGGAGAGGGAGAGGGAGAGAGCGGGAGAGGGAGAGGGAGATGGGGGAGATAAGGGGAGAGAGAGAGAGAGAGGGAGAGAGAGAGAGAGGAGAGGGAGGGAGAGGGAGAGGGAGGGAGAGAGAGAGGAGAGAGGGAGAGAGGGAGGGAGAGGAGAGGGAGGGAGAGAGGGAGAGAGGGAGGGAGAGGGAGAGAGAGAGAGAGAGGAGAGAGAGAGAGAGGGAGAGAGGGAGAGGGAGAGGGAGAGAGGGAGAGAGAGAGAGAGAGAGGGAGAGAGAGAGGGAGAGGGAGAGGGAGAGGAGAGGGAGAGGAGAGAGAGAGAGAGGGAGAGAGAGGGAGAGGGGAGGGAGAGAGGAGAGAGAGAGAGAGAGAGAGAGAGAGGAGGAGAGGGAGGGAGGGAGGAGAGAGGAGGGGAGAGGGAGAGGGAGGGGAGCAGAGAGAGAGAGGGAGAGGGAGAGGGAGAGGGAGAGGGAGAGGGAGAGGGAGGGGAGAGGGAGAGGAGAGAGAGAGAGAGAGAGGGGAGAGAGAGAGGAGAGAGGAGAGGGAGAGAGAGAGAGAGAGAGGGAGAGAGAGAGAGAGACAGAGACAGAGAGAGAGAGAGAGGGGAGAGGGAGAGGGAGAGGGAGAGGGGAGGGAGGGAGAGGGGAGAGAGGACAGAGAGAGAGAGAGGGAGGGAGGGGGAGAGGGAGAGGGAGAGGGGAGAGGGAGAGGGAGAGAGGGAGAGTTAGAGGGAGAGGGAGAGGGAGAGGGAGAGGGAGAGGGAGAGAGAGAGAGAGAGACAGAGACAGAGACAGAGAGACAGAGAGACAGAGAGAGAGAGAGAGAGAGAGAGAGAGAGAGAGAGAGAGAGAGAGAGAGGCAGAGACAGAGACAGAGACACAGAGAGACAGAGAATGATAGAAATAGAATAGAAGAATGAGACCGAGAAAGAGAGAGAAATCCCATTCCATAAAGGCTTCCGTCTTGCCACGGTGCTGTGGATGAAAACAGTTTCCTGTCTGGAGATGCATCGTAATTCCTGTCCTCTCCAAAGCCTATTACCCCTCAGCCTGAGATTGCTGCTGCAGGTGTGAGTCACAAACAGCACCCCATTCCCTATGTAGTGTACTACTTTTGACCAGAGCCCTATGGCCCCTGGTGAAAGGTAGAGCACTATAAATGTAATAGTGGTGTCATTTTGGACGGACCCATGGAATCTACGCCAGACCAGAATGTGATGATTGAACTCTGATTTAAGAAGGCAGCCGTGGAGAAACTACTACTGTGGGCTGGGGTATCCTGAACATTTCTGAATACCAGAATAATGTCTATGCTCTCTGTATAAAACCAAACTGGGTTCAACTACTATTTGAAATCATTTCAAATGCTGTATCTGTGTGTCAATGATTTTGGACGTTTTAGGGGCTCCTAACCAATTGTTCTATGTGTGTTTTTTTTTTAGCTGATCTTAACTTTATTTTGTACATAATGTTTTCGCCATTTGATTCCTATGACCGGAAAGAGCTTCTGGACATCAGAATAGAAAATCACTAACCTCTTTTTACATGAGGACTTCTACTTCAGTGAGTCGGAGACGAAAGACCTATCGATTGTCCCCAAACCAGGCCCAAATCTCCGACACTCGAAGGAGGAAGAGAAGGTGCTGTAGAGGCCGACGAGCAGGATACCTGACGAAACTACGTCGGAGATAAATCGCCTCCGTTCTATTGGCGAAATTACAATCACTGGAGAATAAACTGGATGAGCTCCGTTCGAGACTATCCTACCAACGTCATCTGAAGCTGTAATATCCTATAAATCTGTTGCTGTTTTTTCTATACATTGGGGAAGATCGGGGAAGGTGCGTATGTCTCTTTCTTAAAAACAACTGGTGGGCAATCTTTAATATTAAGGAAGTCTTCTTCTCTTTCTTAAAAACAACTGGTGGGCAATCTTTAATATTAAGGAAGTCTTCTTCTCTTTCTTAAAAACAACTGGTGGGCAATCTTTAATATTAAGGAAGTCTTCTTCTCTTTCTTAAAAACAACTGGTGGGCAATCTTTAATATTAAGGAAGTCTTCTTCTCTTTCTTAAAAACAACTGGTGGGCAATCTTTAATATTAAGGAAGTCTTAAGGTTCTGTTTGGCTGAATACCTCATGATAAGCTGCGGACCATACTATTTACCAACGAGCTCTATAGGGTCATAACCCATCAAGAGAATGCTGATCCAGATGCAGCGCTCCTAGTGGCTGGTGACTTTAATGCAGGACAACTGAAATCAGTCTTATCTCATTTCTATCATCATGTGACCTGGAGGAAAAAACTCAAACAGGAAGTACCAGTGACACGCTCAGTACGGAGTTGGTCAGATGAGCCAGATGCTACACAACAGAACTGTTTCGCTAGCACAGACTGGAATATGTTCTGGGATTCACCCGATGGCATTACCACATCAGTCATCGACTTCATTAATAAAGTACGTACAGTGCCTTGCGAAAGTATTCGGCCCCCTTGAACTTTGTGACCTTTTGCCACATTTCAGGCTTCAAACATAAAGATATAAAACTGTATTTTTTTGTGAAGAATCAACAACAAGTGGGACACAATCATGAAGTGGAACGACATTTATTGGATATTTCAAACTTTTTTAATAAATTTAAAAACTGAAAAATTGGGCGTGGGTCGCAACGTTCAAGGGGGCCGAATACTTTCGCAAGGCACTGTACATATCCTAACCAGAAGCCATGGATTACAGGCAACATCCACACTGAGCTAAAGGCCAGAGCTGCCGCTTTTAAAGGAGTGGGACACTAATCTGGGTTCTTATATAAGAAATCCAGCTGAGCCCTCTGATGAACAATCAACGCTACGAATCCTACTACACCGGCTCTGATGCTCATCGGATGTGGCAGGAGCTGTAAACTATCACGGATTCCAAAGGGAAACCCCGTGTCCCGTGACATGAGCCTAACAGACGAGCCTTCTGAAAGTATTCATAGTTCTACAGCCTCAATTCAAAACTGATTAAATGGGGAAAAACCATCTCACCCAAACTGATTAAATGGGGAAAAACCATCTCACCCAAACTGATTAAATGGGGAAAAACCATCTCACCCAAACTGATTAAATGGGGAAAAACCATCTCACCCAAACTGATTAAATGGGGAAAAACCATCTCACCCAAACTGATTAAATGGGGAAAAACCATCTCACCCAAACTGATTAAATGGGGAAAAACCATCTCACCCAAACTGATTAAATGGGGAAAAACCATCTCACCCAAACTGATTAAATGGGGAAAAACCATCTCACCCAAACTGATTAAATGGGGAAAAAATCTCACCCATCTGCACACAATACCCCATAATGACGATGTGAAAATATGTTTTTAGATTTTTCTATCTACCAGACAACCATTTCCAGGTCTTGCCATACATTTTCAAGTAGATTTCAGTAAAACTGTAACTCGGCCACTCAGGAACATTCACTGTCTTCTTAGTAAGCAACTCCAGTGCAGATTTGGCCTTGTGTTTTAGGTATTTATCCTGCTGAAAGGTGAATTAACCTCCCAGTGTCTGGTGCAAAGTGCTTAGCTGAATTCTGTTTATTTTTTGTCCTGAAGAACTCCTCAGTCCTTAACGACTACAAGCATACCCATAGCATGATGCGGCCATCACTGTGCTTGAAAATATGGAGAGTGGTATTCAGTAATGTATTGGATTTGCCCCAAACATACAGTAACACGTTGTATTCAGGAAGAAAAGTACATTTCTTTCCCACATTTTTTTTGTTGCGTTATTTTAGTGTTGCCAACAGGATGCATTCTTTGGATTATTTGGATTCTGTACAGGCTTTCTTCGTTTAACTCTGTAAATTAGGTTAGTATTGTTGTTGATCCTTCCGCAGTTTTCTTCTATCACAGCCATTAAACTCAATAACTGTTTTAAAGTCACCATTGGCCTCATGGTGAAATGCCTGAGCGGTTTCCTTCCTCTCTGGCAACTGAGTTTGGAAGGTCACCTGTATCTTTGTAGTGACTGGGTGTATTGATACACCATCCAATATGTAATTAATAACTTCCTCATGCTCAAAGAGATATTCAATGTCTGCTTTATTTATTTTTATCCATCTACCAACAGCTTCCCTTTATTGTGAGGCATTGCAAAACCTTGCTGATCTTCGTGGTTGAATCTATGTTTAAAATTCACTGCTCGATTGAGGGACCTTACAGATAATTGTATGTTTGGGGTACAGAGATGAGGTAGTCACAAACAAATGATGTTAAACACAATATTGCAACTTACTCTGCATTCGGAAAGTATTCAGACCCCTTCCCTTTTTCCACATTTTGTTCGCCTTATTCTAACATTGATTAAATAAAATGTTTTCCTAATGAATCTACACACAATACCCCACAATGACACAACCATAAACATTGTTTTTTGGGGGGAAATGTTGCTAATGTATTACAAATAAAAACTGAAATACCTTATTTACATAAGTATTCACACCCTTTGCTATGAGACCCAAAATTGAGCTCAGGTGCATCCTGTTTCCATTGATCATCCTTGAAGTGTTTCTACAACATGATTGGAGGCCACCCGTGATAAATGCAATTGATTGGACATGACTTGGAAAGGCACAAACCTGTCTGTATAAGGTCGCACATTTGACAGTGCATGTCAGAACAAAAGCCAAGCTATGAGGTCGAAGCAATTATCCATAGATTGTGTCGATATAACAGTATAACTTTAGACCGCCCCCTCGCCCATACCCGGGCGTGAACCAGGGACCCTCTGCACACATCAACAACAGTCACCCTCGAAGCATCGTTTTTAGCTCCACAAAGGCCGCGATCTGGGGAAGGGTGCCAAAACATTTCTCCAGCATTGAAGGTCCCCAAGAGTACAGTGGCCTCCATCATTCTTAAATGGAAGAAGTTTGGAACCACCAAGACTCTTCCTAGAGCTTAACACCCGACCAAACTAAGCAGTCGGGGGGGAAGGGCCTTGATCAGGGAGGTGACCAAGAACCTGATGGACACTCTGACAGAGCTCCACAGTTCCTCTGTAGAGAAACTTCCAGAAGGACAACCAAACTTCCAGAAGGACAACCATCTCCGCAGCACTCCACCAATCAGGCCTTTGTGGTAGAGTGGCCAGACGGAAGCCGCTCCTCAGTAAAAGACACATTATATCCCGCTTGGATTTTGCCAAACGGCACCGAAAGGACCATGAAATAGAAGATTCTCTGGTATGATGAAACCAATGTTTTTCGGTGGCAGGGAATGGGAGACTAGTCAGTATTAAGAGAAAGATGAACAGAGCAAAGTACAGAGAGATCATTGATGAAAACCTGCTCAAGACCTAAGCCTAGGGTGAAGGTTCACCATCCAACAGGACAACGACCCTAAGCAGACAATCAAGACAACGCAGGAGTCGATTCAGGACAAATCTCTGAATGTCCTTGAGCGGGCCAGCCAGAGCCCAGACTTAAACCCAGTGGAACAACTCTGGAGACACCTGAAAAGAGATGTGCAGTGACGCTCCCCATCCAACCTGACAGAGCTTGAGAGGATCTGCAGAGAAGAATGGGAGAAACTCCCCAAATACAGGTGTCAAATTAAAATCAAATCACATTTGATTTGAAACATACACGTGTTTAGCAGATGTTATTGCAGGTGTAGCGTTTTCTAGCTCCATCAGTGCAGTAATATCCAACAAGTAATATCTAAAAATACACACAATCTAAAGTAAAGGAATGGAATTAGAATATATAAATATTTGGAGGAGAAATGTCAGAGCGGCATATACAAAATAATAGGATAGAATACATACGGTATGAGATGAATATTGCAAAATATGTAAACATTATTAGTGACTAGTGTTCCCTTATTAAAGTGGCCAGTGATTTCAAGTCTGTCAGCAGCCTCTAATGTGCTAGCGATGGCTATTTAATAGTTTGATGGCCTTGAGATAGAAGCTTTTTTTTAGACTCTCTTTGTCCCAGCTTTGACGCACCTGTACTGACCTCGCCTTCCGCCTTCTGGATGATAGCGGGGTGAATAGGCAGTGGCTCGGATGGTTGTTGTCCTTGATGATGTTTTTGGCCTTCCTGTGACATCGGGTGCTGTAGGTGTCCTGGAGGGCAGGCAGCTTGCCCCTGGTGATGCCTTGTGCAGACCGCACCACCCTCTGGAGATCCCTGCGGTTGCGGGCGGGCAGGTGCTGTACCAGGCTGTGCCCAACAGGATGCTTTCAATTGTGCATCTGTAAAAATGTATGAAAGTTTTTGGTGCCAAGACAAATTTCTTTAGCCTCCTGAGATTGAAGAGGCGCTGTTGCGTGTTCTTCACCACACCGTCTGTGGGGGTGGAACATTTCAGTTTGTCAGTGATGTGTACGCCGAGAAACTTGAAGCTTTCCACCTTCTCCACTGCAGTCCTGTTGATGTGGATAGGGAAGGTGCTCCCTCTGCTGTTTCCTGAAGTCCACGATTTGCTCTTTAGTTTTGTTGATGTTGAGGGAGAGGTTATTTTCCTGGCACCACACTGCCAGGGCCCTCACCTCCTCCCTGTAGGCTGTCTCGTCATTGTTGGTAATCAGGCCTACTACTGTTGTGCCGTCTGTAAACTTGATGATTGAGTTGGAGACGTGCGTGGCCACGCAGTCATGGATGAACAGAGAGTACAGGAGGGGGCTGAGCACGCACCCTTGTGTTTTTTACTGCCTTCACTACCTGGGGGCGGCTCGTCAGGAAATCCAGGACCCAATTGCACAGGGTGGGGTTCCGACCCAGGGCCTCAAGCTTAATGGTGAGCTTGGAGGGTACTGTGGTGTTGAATACTGAGCTGTAGTCAATGAACAGCATTCTTACATTGCTATTCCTGTTGTCCTGATGGGATATGATGGGACAGGGCAGTGTGCAGTGGGATACAATGAGACAGCCTACAGGGAGGAGGTCAGAGACTCGGCAGTGTGGTGCCAGGACAACAACCTCTCCCTCAACAACAGCAAAACAAAGGAGCTGATCATTGCCAACAGGAAACGGCCGGAATAGGTCGAGATCTTCAAGTTCTTCTGTGTCACTAAGGATTTATCATGGTTCACACATATCTCTGTTTGCTTTATATTTCTGTTAGGTCAGGGTGTGCCTATGGTGGATACTCTAGGTTTTTAGTATGTCATGGGGTTTTGTATGTCTGTGTTGGCCTGATATGGTTCCCAATCAGAGACAGCTGTTTATCGTTGTCTCTGATTGGGGATCATATTTAGGCAGCCCTTTTTCCCCACTTTCTGGTGTGGGATCTTGTCTACAGTTAGGTGCCTGTGTGCACACTAGTAACGTAACGCGTCGGTCGGTCGGTCGTTTGTTGTTTTGTTCTGGTGAGTTTCAGTTCATTAAAAATGTGTGCTTTAGTCTCATCATTACGACGATCGTGACAGCTTGGAATTCGACCACAAGGTGCTACACAGGGTGGTGTGTCCAGCCCAGTACCAATAGGACCCTGAACAGCTTTTAGCCATAAGACTGCTCAATAGTTCATCCTTGTAGCTATTGGTTAACTATTTAACTATAAGCATTGGCCCGTTTTTGCATGAACTCTTTTGACTCACATATGTGCCATTCTGTTTATTAGCCATCGTGTTGCCTAGTAACTGTATCACTACCTACATGTACATATCTACCTCAATTACCCCGTACCCCTGCACATCGACTCGGTACTGGTACCCTGTTTATATAGCCAAGTCATCATGATGAATTTGGCATTTATTCATCGTCTTATTATGATGTATTTCTGCGTTGCTGCGAAGGGCCTGTAAAGTCAGCATGTCACGGTGAGTTTACACCTGTTGTTTACGAAGCGTTTGATTGAGCCTGCCTGACTTAACGAACCAATATTAAATCCCCAAAATGGCAAACATCACCCATCTGGCACTCCAGGCAGACGAGACAAATCACTCAAAAGTATTTTAACGATTTCAAACAGTATTTGAACCCAGGTCTGGTAGAAACAGCTTGTTGATAATTGACGTACGTGGAAAATCATTCGGAATAATTCACTCCAGAGGAACTGGAGTTGTTTACATGTTGAGACGCATGGGGATGTCTGGAGGGGACAAGTTAGAGTTAGATGTCTGGAGGGGACAAGTTATGAGTTAGATGTCTGGAGGGGTCAAGTTAGGAGTTAGATGTCTGGAGGGGACAAGTTAGGAGTTAGATGTCTGGAGGGGACAAGTTAGGAGTTAGATGTCTGGAGGGGACAAGTTAGAGTTAGATGTCTGGAGGGGACAAGTTAGAGTTAGATGTCTGGAGGGGACAAGTTAGAGTTAGATGTCTGGAGGGGACAAGTTAGAGTTAGATGTCTGGAGGGGACAAGTTAGGAGTTAGATGAAGAAGACAAGGAAGCGAGGGATTGCTTTGTGGGTGAGGGAGTGGGGAGGAGAGAGGAAGGAGAGTGGGCTGTGTGACTGCTGATAGTTAGGGAGAGGCGTGGACGGGGAGATGAGGAAGGAGAGAGGGCTGTGTGACTGGGCCATGCCCCAGGACAACCTGACATGATGACTCCTTGCTGTCCCCAGTCCACCTGGCCGTGCTGCTGCTTCAGTTTCAACTGTTCTGCCTTATTATTATTCGACCATGCTGGTCATTTATGAACATATGAACATCTTGGCCATGTTCTGTTATAATCTCGACCCGGCACAGCCAGAAGAGGACTGGCCACCCCACATAGCCTGGTTCCTCTCTAGGTTTCTTCCTAGGTTTTGGCCTTTCTAGGGAGTTTTTCCTAACCACCGTGCTTCTACACCTGCATTGCTTGCTGTTTAGGGTTTTAGGCTGGGTTTCTGAACAGCACTTTGAGATATCAGCTGATGTACGAAGGGCTATTTAAATACATTTGATTTGATTTGACTGCTGAGAGGCCCTGTGACGTGGGGGGGCGAGACTAGGGGAGAGAGGGCCCTGTGTTACTGCTGAGAGGCCCTGTGACATGGGGGGGGCGAGACTAGGGGAGAGAGGGCCCTGTGTTACTGCTGAGAGGCCCTGTGACATGGGGGGCGAGACTAGGGGAGAGAGGGCCCTGTGTTACTGCTGAGAGGCCCTGTGACATGGGGGGGGGGGCGAGACTAGGGGAGAGAGGGCCCTGTGTTACTGCTGAGTGGCCCTGTGACGTGGGGGCGAGACTAGGGGAGAGAGGGCCCTGTGTTACTGCTGAGAGGCCCTGTGACATGGGGGGCGAGACTAGGGGAGAGAGGGCCCTGTGTTACTGCTGAGAGGCCCTGTGACATGGGGGGGCGAGACTAGGGGAGAGAGGGCCCTGTGTTACTGCTGAGTGGCCCTGTGACGTGGGGGGGCGAGACTAGGGGAGAGAGGGCCCTGTGTTACTGCTGAGTGGCCCTGTGACGTGGGGGGACGAGACTAGGGGAGAGAGGGCCCTGTGTTACTGCTGAGAGGCCCCGTGTTACTGCTGAGTGGCCCTGTGACGTGGGGGGACGAGACTAGGGGAGAGAGGGCCCTGTGTTACTGCTGAGAGGCCCTGTGACATGGGGGGCGAGACTAGGGGAGAGAGGGCCCTGTGTTACTGCTGAGAGGCCCTGTGACATGGGGGACGAGACTAGGGGAGAGAGGGCCCTGTGTTACTGCTGAGTGGCCCTGTAACGTGGGGGGCGAGACTAGGGGAGAGAGGGCCCTGTGTTACTGCTGAGTGGCCCTGTGACATGGGGGACGAGACTAGGGGAGAGAGGGCCCTGTGTTACTGCTGAGTGGCCCTGTGACGTGGGGACGAGACTAGGGGAGAGAGGGCCCTGTGTTACTGCTGAGAGGCCCTGTGACATGGGGGACGAGACTAGGGAGAGAGGGCCCTATGTTACTGCTGAGAGGCCCTGTGACGTGGGGGGGGCGAGACTAGGGGAGAGAGGGCCCTGTGTTACTGCTGAGAGGCCCTGTGACGTGGGGGGCGAGACTAGGGGAGAGAGGGCCCTGTGTTACTGCTGAGAGGCCCTGTGACGTGGGGGCGAGACTAGGGGAGAGAGGGCCCTGTGTTACTGCTGAGAGGCCCTGTGACATGGGGGCGAGACTAGGGAGAGAGGGCCCTGTGTTACTGCTGAGTGGCCCTGTGACGTGGGGGACGAGACTAGGGGAGAGAGGGCCCTGTGTTACTGCTGAGTGGCCCTGTGACATGGGGGGCGAGACTAGGGGAGAGAGGGCCCTGTGTTACTGCTGAGAGGCCCTGTGACGTGGGGGGACGAGACTAGGGGAGAGAGGGCCCTGTGTTACTGCTGAGAGGCACTGTGTTACTGCTGAGAGGCCCTGTGTTACTGCTGAGAGGCCCTGTGTTACTGCTGAGAGGCCCTGTGTTACTGCTGAGTGGCCCTGTGACATGGGGGGGACGAGACTAGGGGAGAGAGGGCCCTGTGTGACTGCTGAGAGGCCCTGTGACGTGGGGGGACGAGACTAGGGGAGAGAGGGCCCTGTGTTACTGCTGAGAGGCCCTGTGTTACTGCTGAGAGGCCCTGTGACGTGGGGGACGAGACTAGGTGAGAGAGGGCCCTGTGTTACTGCTGAGAGGCCCTGTGTTACTGCTGAGAGGCCCTGTGTTACTGCTGAGAGGCCCTGTGTTACTGCTGAGAGGCCCTGTGTTACTGCTGAGAGGCCCTGTGTTACTGCTGAGAGGCCCTGTGTTACTGCTGAGAGGCCCTGTGTTACTGCTGAGTGGCCCTGTGACATGGGGGGCGAGACTAGGGGAGAGAGGGCCCTGTGTGACTGCTGAGAGGCCCTGTGACGTGGGGGGACGAGACTAGGGGAGAGAGGGCCCTGTGTTACTGCTGAGAGGCCCTGTGACGTGGGGGAGACTAGGGGAGAGAGGGCCCTGTGTTACTGCTGAGTGGCCCTGTGACGTGGGGGACGAGACTAGGGGAGAGAGGGCCCTGTGTTACTGCTGAGAGGCCCTGTGACGTGGGGGGACGAGACTAGGGGAGAGAGGGCCCTGTGTTACTGCTGAGAGGCCCTGTGTTACTGCTGAGAGGCCCTGTGACATGGGGGACGAGACTAGGTGAGAGAGGGCCCTGTGTTACTGCTGAGAGGCCCTGTGTTACTGCTGAGAGGCCCTGTGACGTGGGGGGGCGAGACTAGGGGAGAGAGGGCCCTGTGTTACTGCTGAGAGGCCCTGTGACGTGGGGGGGGCGAGACTAGGGGAGAGAGGGCCCTGTGTTACTGCTGAGAGGCCCTGTGACATGGGGGCGAGACTAGGGGAGAGAGGGCCCTGTGTTACTGCTGAGAGGCCCTGTGACATGGGGGCGAGACTAGGGGAGAGAGGGCCCTGTGTTACTGCTGAGAGGCCCTGTGACGTGGGGGGACGAGACTAGGGAGAGAGGGCCCTGTGTTACTGCTGAGAGGCACTGTGTTACTGCTGAGAGGCCCTGTGTTACTGCTGAGAGGCCCTGTGTTACTGCTGAGAGGCCCTGTGTTACTGCTGAGTGGCCCTGTGACATGGGGGGGACGAGACTAGGGGAGAGAGGGCCCTGTGTGACTGCTGAGAGGCCCTGTGACGTGGGGGACGAGACTAGGGGAGAGAGGGCCCTGTGTTACTGCTGAGAGGCCCTGTGTTACTGCTGAGAGGCCCTGTGACGTGGGGGACGAGACTAGGTGAGAGAGGGCCCTGTGTTACTGCTGAGAGGCCCTGTGTTACTGCTGAGAGGCCCTGTGTTACTGCTGAGAGGCCCTGTGTTACTGCTGAGAGGCCCTGTGTTACTGCTGAGAGGCCCTGTGTTACTGCTGAGAGGCCCTGTGTTACTGCTGAGAGGCCCTGTGTTACTGCTGAGTGGCCCTGTGACATGGGGGGGGCGAGACTAGGGGAGAGAGGGCCCTGTGTGACTGCTGAGAGGCCCTGTGACGTGGGGGGACGAGACTAGGGGAGAGAGGGCCCTGTGTTACTGCTGAGAGGCCCTGTGACGTGGGGGAGACTAGGGGAGAGAGGGCCCTGTGTTACTGCTGAGAGGCCCTGTGACGGGGGGGACGAGACTAGGGGAGAGAGGGCCCTGTGTTACTGCTGAGAGGCCCTGTGACGTGGGGGGACGAGACTAGGGGAGAGAGGGCCCTGTGTTACTGCTGAGAGGCCCTGTGTTACTGCTGAGAGGCCCTGTGACATGGGGGACGAGACTAGGTGAGAGAGGGCCCTGTGTTACTGCTGAGAGGCCCTGTGTTACTGCTGAGAGGCCCTGTGACGTGGGGGCGAGACTAGGGGAGAGAGGGCCCTGTGTTACTGCTGAGAGGCCCTGTGACGTGGGGGGGGGCGAGACTAGGGGAGAGAGGGCCCTGTGTTACTGCTGAGAGGCCCTGTGACATGGGGGCGAGACTAGGGGAGAGAGGGCCCTGTGTTACTGCTGAGAGGCCCTGTGACGTGGGGGCGAGACTAGGGGAGAGAGGGCCCTGTGTTACTGCTGAGAGGCCCTGTGACGTGGGGGGGTGAGACTAGGGGAGAGAGGGCCCTGTGTTACTGCTGAGAGGCCCTGTGACATGGGGGCGAGACTAGGGGAGAGAGGGCCCTGTGTTACTGCTGAGTGGCCCTGTGACGTGGGGACGAGACTAGGGGAGAGAGGGCCCTGTGTTACTGCTGAGAGGCCCTGTGACATGGGGGGCGAGACTAGGGGAGAGAGGGCCCTGTGTTACTGCTGAGAGGCCCTGTGTTACTGCTGAGAGGCCCTGTGTTACTGCTGAGAGGCCCTGTGTTACTGCTGAGAGGCCCTGTGTTACTGCTGAGTGGCCCTGTGACGTGGGGGGGACGAGACTAGGGGAGAGAGGGCCCTGTGTTACTGCTGAGAGGCCCTGTGTTACTGCTGAGTGGCCCTGTGACGTGGGGGGTGAGACTAGGGGAGAGAGGGCCCTGTGTTACTGCTGAGAGGCCCTGTGTTACTGCTGAGTGGCCCTGTGACGTGGGGGGGCGAGACTAGGGGAGAGAGGGCCCTGTGTTACTGCTGAGAGGCCCTGTGATGTGGGGGGACGAGACTAGGGGAGAGAGGGCCCTGTGTTACTGCTGAGAGGCCCTGTGTTACTGCTGAGTGGCCCTGTGACATGGGGGGCGAGACTAGGGAGAGAGGGCCCTGTGTTACTGCTGAGAGGCCCTGTGTTACTGCTGAGTGGCCCTGTGACGGGGGGGGGCGAGACTAGGGGAGAGAGGGCCCTGTGTTACTGCTGAGTGGCCCTGTGACGTGGGGGGACGAGACTAGGGGAGAGAGGGCCCTGTGTTACTGCTGAGTGGCCCTGTGACGTGGGGGGGCGAGACTAGGGGAGAGAGGGCCCTGTGTTACTGCTGAGAGGCCCTGTGACGTGGGGGGACGAGACTAGGGGAGAGAGGGCCCTGTGTTACTGCTGAGTGGCCCTGTGACGTGGGGGACGAGACTAGGGGAGAGAGGGCCCTGTGTTACTGCTGAGAGGCCCTGTGACGGGGGGGGGCGAGACTCGGGAGAGAGGGCCCTGTGTTACTGCTGAGAGGCCCTGTGACGTGGGGGCGAGACTAGGGGAGAGAGGGCCCTGTGTTACTGCTGAGAGGCCCTGTGACATGGGGGCGAGACTAGGGGAGAGAGGGCCCTGTGTGATTGCTGAGTGGCCCTGTGACGTGGGGGCGAGACTAGGGGAGAGAGGGCCCTGTGTTACTGCTGAGAGGCCCTGTGACGTGGGGGGGCGAGACTAGGGGGAGAGGGCCCTGTGTTACTGCTGAGAGGCCCTGTGTTACTGCTGAGAGGCCCTGTGTTACTGCTGAGAGGCCCTGTGACGTGGGGGCGAGACTAGGGGAGAGAGGGCCCTGTGTTACTGCTGAGAGGCCCTGTGACGTGGGGGCGAGACTAGGGGAGAGAGGGCCCTGTGTTACTGCTGAGAGGCCCTGTGACGTGGGGGCGAGACTAGGGGAGAGATGGCCCTGTGTTACTGCTGAGAGGCCCTGTGACATGGGGGGGCGAGACTAGGGGAGAGAGGGCCCTGTGTTACTGCTGAGAGGCCCTGTGTTACTGCTGAGAGGCCCTGTGACGTGGGGGGCGAGACTAGGGGAGAGAGGGCCCTGTGTTACTGCTGAGAGGCCCTGTGACATGGGGGGGCGAGACTAGGTGAGAGAGGGCCCTGTGTTACTGCTGAGAGGCCCTGTGACGTGGGGGCGAGACTAGGGGAGAGAGGGCCCGTGTGTTACTGCTGAGAGGCCCTGTGACGTGGGGGCGAGACTAGGGGAGAGAGGGCCCTGTGTTACTGCTGAGAGGCCCTGTGACGTGGGGGCGAGACTAGGGAGAGAGGGCCCTGTGTTACTGCTGAGAGGCCCTGTGACGTGGGGGGGACGAGACTAGGGGAGAGAGGGCCCTGTGTTACTGCTGAGAGGCCCCGTGACGTGGGGGAGACTAGGGGAGAGAGGGCCCTGTGTTACTGCTGAGAGGCCCTGTGACGTGGGGGGCGAGACTAGGGGAGAGAGGGCCCTGTGTTACTGCTGAGAGGCCCTGTGTTACTGCTGAGAGGCCCTGTGACGTGGGGGACGAGACTAGGGGAGAGAGGGCCCTGTGTTACTGCTGAGAGGCCCTGTGACGTGGGGGGACGAGACTAGGGGAGAGAGGGCCCTGTGTTACTGCTGAGAGGCCCCGTGACGTGGGGGGAGACAAGGGGAGAGAGGGCCCTGTGTTACTGCTGAGAGGCCCTGTGACGTGGGGGGGCGAGACTAGGGGAGAGAGGGCCCTGTGTTACTGCTGAGAGGCCCTGTGTTACTGCTGAGAGGCCCTGTGACGTGGGGACGAGACTAGGGAGAGAGGGCCCTGTGTTACTGCTGAGAGGCCCTGTGACGTGGGGGCGAGACTAGGGGAGAGAGGGCCCGTGTGTTACTGCTGAGAGGCCCTGTGACGTGGGGGCGAGACTAGGGGAGAGAGGGCCCTGTGTTACTGCTGAGAGGCCCTGTGACGTGGGGGACGAGACTAGGGGAGAGAGGGCCCTGTGTTACTGCTGAGAGGCCCCGTGACGTGGGGGGGGAGACTAGGGGAGAGAGGGCCCTGTGTTACTGCTGAGAGGCCCTGTGACGTGGGGGCGAGACTAGGGGAGAGAGGGCCCTGTGTTACTGCTGAGAGGCCCTGTGTTACTGCTGAGAGGCCCTGTGACGTGGGGGACGAGACTAGGGGAGAGAGGGCCCTGTGTTACTGCTGAGAGGCCCTGTGACGTGGGGGACGAGACTAGGGGAGAGAGGGCCCTGTGTTACTGCTGAGAGGCCCCGTGACGTGGGGGGAGACTAGGGGAGAGAGGGCCCTGTGTTACTGCTGAGAGGCCCTGTGACGTGGGGGCGAGACTAGGGGAGAGAGGGCCCTGTGTTACTGCTGAGAGGCCCTGTGTTACTGCTGAGAGGCCCTGTGACGTGGGGGGACGAGACTAGGGGAGAGAGGGCCCTGTGTTACTGCTGAGAGGCCCTGTGACGTGGGGGGGACGAGACTAGGGGAGAGAGGGCCCTGTGTTACTGCTGAGAGGCCCTGTGTTACTGCTGAGAGGCCCTGTGACGTGGGGGACGAGACTAGTGGAGAGAGGGCCCTGTGTTACTGCTGAGTGGCCCTGTGACGTGGGGGACGAGACTAGGGAGAGAGGGCCCTGTGTTACTGCTGAGAGGCCCTGTGACGTGGGGGGACGAGACTAGGGAGAGAGGGCCCTGTGTTACTGCTGAGAGGCCCTGTGTTACTGCTGAGAGGCCCTGTGTTACTGCTGAGAGGCCCTGTGACGTGGGGGGCGAGACTAGGGGAGAGAGGGCCCTGTGTTACTGCTGAGAGGCCCTGTGTTACTGCTGAGAGGCCCTGTGACGTGAGGGGACGAGACTAGGGGAGAGAGGGCCCTGTGTTACTGCTGAGAGGCCCTGTGACGTGGGGGGGGGTGAGACTAGGGGAGAGAGGGCCCTGTGTTACTGCTGAGTGGCCCTGTGACGTGGGGGACGAGACTAGGGGAGAGAGGGCCCTGTGTTACTGCTGAGAGGCCCTGTGACATGGGGGGACGAGACTAGGGGAGAGAGGGCCCTGTGTTACTGCTGAGTGGACCTGTGACGTGGGGGGCGAGACTAGGGGAGAGAGGGCCCTGTGTTACTGCTGAGAGGCCCTGTGACGTGGGGGGCGAGACTAGGGGAGAGAGGGCCCTGTGTTACTGCTGAGAGGCCCTGTGACGTGGGGGGCGAGACTAGGGGAGAGAGGGCCCTGTGTTACTGCTGAGAGGCCCTGTGTTACTGCTGAGAGGCCCTGTGACGTGGGGGCGAGACTAGGGGAGAGAGGGCCCTGTGTTACTGCTGAGTGGCCCTGTGACGTGGGGGGGGCGAGACTAGGGAGAGAGGGCCCTGTGTTACTGCTGAGAGGCCCTGTGACGTGGGGGCGAGACTAGGGGAGAGAGGGCCCTGTGTTACTGCTGAGAGGCCCTGTGACATGGGGGCGAGACTAGGGGAGAGAGGGCCCTGTGTTACTGCTGAGAGGCCCTGTGACGTGGGGGCGAGACTAGGGGAGAGAGGGCCCTGTGTTACTGCTGAGTGGCCCTGTGACGTGGGGGGCGAGACTAGGGAGAGAGGGCCCTGTGTTACTGCTGAGAGGCCCTGTGACGTGAGGGGACGAGACTAGGGGAGAGAGGGCCCTGTGTTACTGCTGAGAGGCCCTGTGACGTGGGGGGGTGAGACTAGGGGAGAGAGGGCCCTGTGTTACTGCTGAGAGGCCCTGTGTTACTGCTGAGAGGCCCTGTGTTACTGCTGAGAGGCCCTGTGACGTGGGGGCGAGACTAGGGGAGAGAGGGCCCTGTGTTACTGCTGAGAGGCCCTGTGTTACTGCTGAGAGGCCCCGTGACGTGGGGGCGAGACTAGGGAGAGAGGGCCCTGTGTTACTGCTGAGAGGCCCTGTGACGTGGGGGCGAGACTAGGGGAGAGAGGGCCCTGTGTTACTGCTGAGAGGCCCCGTGACGGGGGGCGAGACTAGGGGAGAGAGGGCCCTGTGTTACTGCTGAGAGGCCCTGTGTTACTGCTGAGAGGCCCTGTGACATGGGGGGCGAGACTAGGGGAGAGAGGGCCCTGTGTTACTGCTGAGAGGCCTTGTGACGTGGGGGGCGAGACTACGGGAGAGAGGGCCCTGTGTTACTGCTGAGAGGCCCTGTGTTACTGCTGAGAGGCCCTGTGACATGGGGGGCGAGACTAGGGGAGAGAGGGCCCTGTGTTACTGCTGAGAGGCCCTGTGACGTGGGGGACGAGACTAGGGGAGAGAGGGCCCTGTGTTACTGCTGAGTGGCCCTGTGACGTGGGGGCGAGACTAGGGGAGAGAGGGCCCTGTGTTACTGCTGAGAGGCCCTGTGTTACTGCTGAGAGGCCCCGTGACATGGGGGGGCGAGACTAGGGGAGAGAGGGCCCTGTGTTACTGCTGAGAGGCCCTGTGACGTGGGGGGACGAGACTAGGGGAGAGAGGGCCCTGTGTTACTGCTGAGAGGCCCTGTGTTACTGCTGAGTGGCCCTGTGACATGGGGGACGAGGGGTGATAAGGACGAGTGGCACTTCCCTTCTCATGACGCCACATTCTCCCTAATCTCAATCCCTATCTCCTCTCTCGCTCATATCTCTCTCTCTCTCTCTCGCTCTCAAATCTCTCTCCTCTCTCCTCTCACTCTCTCCTCTCTCTCTCCTCATGTTTGTTTTGTCTCTGTTTGAAGTTTGACTTTTTAGGAAAGCATTGAATTTCCAGACATGAGCCACTTTGATGCTTGAAGTACCCTCTGTCGCCTCCTAGTGGAAATGTAACTGTGAAGCCGCCAGTTAGTTAGATGTTGGCGTTTGAAATGTTTTTCTGGTGGGAGAAGGCGGGGTGGAGGCTTGACTCTGTTTTTGTTGTTGTATTTTGACTTATTTGTTGATTCACTGTCTGGTGTGTTGGAAATGATCAGACTATAACAGAGGTTACGTTCCTAATAGCATTATATCCCTATATAGTTTGATCAAATCAAAAATCTAATTCATTTGTCACATACACATGGTTAGCAGATGTTAATGTGAGTGGAGCGAAATGCTTGTGCTTCTAGTTCCGACAATGCAGTAATAACCAACAACTAATCTAGCTAACATTTCCAAAACTACTATCTTATAGACACAAGTGTAAGGGGATAAAGAATATGTACATAAAGATATATGAATGAGTGATGGTATAGAGCGGCATAGGCAAGATACAGTAGATGGTATCGAGTACAGTATATACATATGAGATGAGTATGTAAACAAAGTGGCATAGTTAAAGTGGCTAGTGATACATGTATTACATAAAAATGCAGTAGATGATATAGAGTACAGTATATACGTATGCATATGAGATGAATAATGTAGGGTATGTAAACATTATATTAAGTAGCATTGTTTAAAGTGGCTAGTGATATATTTTACATCAATTCCCATCAATTATTAAAGTGGCTGGAGTTGAGTCAGTGTGTTGGCAGCAGCCACTCAATGTTAGTGGTGGCTGTTTAACAGTCTGATGGCCTTGAGATAGAAGCTGTTTTTCAGTCTCTCGGTCCCAGCTTTGATGCACCTGTACTGACCTCGCCTTCTGGATGATAGCGGGGTGAACAGGCAGTGGCTAGGGTGGTTGTTGTCCTTGATGATCTTCATGGCCTTCCTGTGACATCGGGTGGTGTTGGTGTCCTGGAGGGCAGGTAGTTTGAATTGAATTGGGTGGACCAATTCAGTTTGTCTGTGATGTGTACGCCGAGGAACTTAAAACTTACTACCCTCTCCACTACTGTTCCATCGATGTGGATACGGGGGGTGTTCCCTCTGCTGTTTCCTGAAGTCCACAATCATCTCCTTAGTTTTGTTGACGTTGAGTGTGAGGTTATTTTCCTGACACTACACACTCCACCACACCAGAGACACAAGTAGTGCACTATATAGGGAATAGGGTGATATTTTTGACTGAGCCATAGGCTGTCCTAACCTTTCTGTTCGAATGCCTGAATTACTGTTATCACAGAGTTCTTACAGAGCGACTCAGAACAGTCTGTCCACACTTATGTCATTGCAGTCATCGTCTAAATTACAAAAGCAATTTTATCCATCGCAAGCAAATTGTTTCCAAAGCACCCAAGCAATTTAAAGAGTACTCAGTTTGGAAGACTTTTTTTCAACTGTTCTCTCACATTTCTGTTCTCTCCGATACAGAATGCGAAGAGGGAGGAGGAAGAGAATGAGGAGGTGGAGAAGAAGGAGAGGGAGGAGGCGAAGATGGAGGAAGAGGATAAGAAGGAGAAAGGCATTGAGAAGAAGAAGATGAAGGAGAAGATGAAGGAGAAATGGAGGAGGAGAAGGAGAAGGAGAAGGAGAAGGAGGGGGAGGGGGAGAAGATGGAGGAGGAGGAGAAGGAGAGGGATAAGGAGGAGAAAGACAAAGAGAAGGAGAATTTGAAGGAGAAGATGGAGGAGGAGAAAGACAAATAGAAGGAGAAGTTACAGGAGGAGAAGGAGAAGATTGAAGAGGAGGAGAAGGGGGAGAAAGACAAAGAAGGAGAAGTTAAAGGAGAAGAAGAAGGAGAAGGAGGAGAAAGACCAAAAGAAGAAGGAAAAGTTAAAGCAGGAGGAGAAGGAGAAGATGAATAAGGAGGAGAAGGACAAAGAGAAGAAGAAGATGGAGGATGATGAGGAAGAGAAAGACAAAAAGAAGGAGAAGTTCAAGCAGAAGGAGGAGGAGATTGAGAAGGAGGCAGAGGTGAAGGAGGAGGAGAAAGTGGAGGAGAAGGAGATAGAGAAGGAGGTAGAGAAGAAGGAGATGGCAGAGTTGGAGAAAGACACTACTACTAGTGAAAGTGAGTAGTTGATGTCATCTAATGATTTGTACGGGTACATTTAATGTCATTTAGCTGTGTGTACATGTCACTTTATACCTCTGACACAGCAGGTTACACGGGGGAAGAGGCAAGAGGTTACACAGAGTAAGGGAAGAGAAAGAGGTCAAGTACATTGTGTTCGCAAATCAACTCTTCTGTTAGTTCATAATAGTACAACAGTTGTGGGTGTATGCGCAAACTGCTCACTCATTGGTTAAAAGGCCTTGTGGATACCTTGTGGATAACTTGTGAAGTCCTTGTGGAGACTTTGTGAAGACCTTGGGAAGTCCTTGGGAAGTCCTTGTGGAGATTTTGTGAAGACCTTGTGAAGACCTTGTGAAGACCTTGTGAAGACCTTGTGAAGACCTTGTGAAGTCCTTGGGAAGTCCTTGGGAAGTCCTTGTGGAGACTTTGTGAAGACCTTGTGAAGACCTTGTGAAGTCCTTGTGGAGACTTTGTGAAGACCTTGGGAAGTCCTTGGGAAGTCCTTGTGGAGACTTTGTGAAGACCTTGGGAAGTCCTTGGGAAGTCCTTGGGAAGTCCTTGTGGAGATCTTGTGGATAACTTGTGAAGTCCTTGTGGATAACTTGTGAAATCCTTGTGGATAACTTGTGAAGTCCTTGTGGATAACTTGTGAAGTCCTTGTGGAGACCTTGTGATCACCTTGTGAAGTTCTTGTGGAGACCTTGTGAAGTCCTTGTGGATAACTTGTGAAGTCCTTGTCGAGGCCTTGTGAAGTCCTTGTGGAGACCTTGTGAAGTCCTTGTGGAGACCTTGTGAAGACTTTGTGAAGACCTTGTGAAGACCTTGTGAAGTCCTTGTGGAGATCTTGTGGATAACTTGTGAAGTCCTTGTGGATAACTTGTGAAATCCTTGTGGATAACTTGTGAAATCCTTGTGGATAACTTGTGAAGTCCTTGTGGATAACTTGTGAAGTCCTTGTGGAGACCTTGTGATGACCTTGTGAAGTTCTTGTGGAGACCTTGTGAAGTCCTTGTGGATAACTTGTGAAGTCCTTGTCGAGACCTTGTGAAGTCCTTGTGGAGACCTTGTGAAGTCCTTGTGGAGACCTTGTGGAGACCTTGTGAAGTCCTTGTGGAGACCTTGTGGAGACCTTGTGAAGTCCTTGTGGAGACCTTGAACCCTGGATACTTGGCCTATCCAGAGTGTGCTAGACCCTGGATGTCCTTGGCCTATCCAGAGTGTGCTAGGACCCTGGATGTACTTGGCCTATCCAGAGTGTGCTAGACCCTGGATGTACTTGGCCTATCCAGAGTGTGCTAGGTGGATGTACTTGGCCTATCCAGAGTGTGCTCTGGAGAACCCTGGGCCTATCCAGAGTGTGCTAGGACCCTGGATGTACTTGGCCTATCCAGAGTGTGCTAGGACCCTGGATGTACTTGGCCTATCCAGAGTGTGCTAGGACCCTGGATGTACTTGGCCTATCCAGAGTGTGCTAGGACCCTGGATGTGTACTTGGCCTATCCAGAGTGTGCTAGGACCCTGGATGTACTTGGCCTATCCAGAGTGTGCTAGGACCCTGGATGTACTTGGCCTATCCAGAGTGTGCTAGGACCCTGGATGTACTTGGCCTATCCAGAGTGTGCTAGGACCCTGGATGTACTGTGGCCTATCCCTATCCAGAGTGTGCTAGGACCCTGGATGTACTTGGCCTATCCAGAGTGTGCTAGGACCCTGGATGTACTTGGCCTATCCAGAGTGTGCTAGGACCCTGGATGTACTTGGCCTATCCAGAGTGTGCTAGGACCCTGGATGTACTTGGCCTATCCAGAGTGTGCTAGGACCCTGGATGTACTTGGCCTATCCAGAGTGTGCTAGGACCCTGGATGTCCAGAGTGTGCTTGGATGTACTATCCAGAGTGTGCTAGGACCCTGGATGTACTTGGCCTATCCAGAGTGTGCTAGGACCCTGGATGTACTTGGCCTATCCAGAGTGTGCTAGGACCCTGGATGTACTTGGCCTATCCAGAGTGTGCTAGGACCCTGGATGTACTTGGCCTATCCATAGGGGTTACTTGAGAAGACCAAAGGTCTACTGGTAAAATGCACATGAGGGGGTATTCCAGGGGTACTCCAGGGGTTCTCCAGGGGTATATCAGGGGTTCTCCAGGGGTTCTCCAGGGGTTCTCCTGGGGTATTCCAGGGGTATTCCAGGGGTATTCCAGGGGTTCTCCAGGGGTATATCAGGGGTTACCCCCAGGGTATTTCAGGGTACTCCAGGAATTCAGTTGGTGGTACTGTAACCACAATAGTTTGGTAACCACTGATGTAAGAGATACCTAGACATATACTTCAGAATCCTACATGTACAGAAATTATAGGCCTACTTGTGGGTGTTTGATCATGAACTAACCTCCCCCCCCCCCAAGAGTCTGTTCAGTCAGTAAGACCTTATGGAGAGTGAGAGTATCTGATGTCATTATGAGTGATCATATTTTAGTTTCCTTCAATGCTCACCACATCGCAGAGATAGAAAACTGTGACTGTAGTCTCTCTGTCTCTCTGTCTCTCTCTACTTATCTCCCCCTTACTTTCCTGCCTGTCTACAAGAAAGTAATGCTCAGGGCTTGGATGGATCTGAACTAACTAAAACCGACAGCACTTAGACCACACACACACACACAGTACACACACAGTACACACACACAGTACACACACACACACAGTACACACACACACACAGTACACACACACACACACACACACAGTACACACACACAGTACACAGTACACACACACACACACACACACACACACACACACACAGTGCACACACACACACACACAGTGCACACACACACACACACAGTACACACACACACACACAGTGAACACACACACACACACACAGTGCACACACACACACACACACACAGACAAACACAGACACACACACACACACACACAGTACACACACAGTACACACACACACACACACACACACACAGTGCACACACACACACACAGTACACACACACACACACACACACAAACACACACACAGTGCACACACACACACACACACAGTGCACACACACAAATACACACACACACACAGTGCCCACACACACACAGTGCACACACACACACAGTACACACACACACACACAGTGCACACACACACACACACACACACACAGTGCACACACACACAGTGCACACACACACACAGTGCACACACACACACACAGTGCACACACACACACACACACACACACACACACACAGTGCACACACACAGTGCACACACACAGTGCACACAGTGTACTCTGAAAATAGAGTTTCCAAGCTACCAATTACTTCACACTGGGAAGAAGTTAAGCCTCATGTCCCACTGGGCACAGATGTCAATTCATTGAAAGCCGTGGAAACAACATTGATTCAACCAGTGTGTGCCCAGTGGGGAAAGCCACCCCCTTAAGAAAATTAATGTTAACTTACCTAAAGGTACTTTGAGAAAAATTATCATTTATAAATCTGAAATGTCATAGATTAACCACTAGGCTATCCTGCCGCACCATATATGTGATTTTTTTTTTTTAAGTATGTAGTTGTAATGTTGAGACTCAACATTTTCACTGTAAAATGTATGTCAAACAAAAAACAATGATTGTAAAGTTTAACAAACCATACAACTTTACACACAAAGTCTGCTTTGAACAGAAAATGTTATCAAAATATATTTACTTGAAGAATAATGCAGAGGTGGAAAGAAACCTTATGGAATCGTTTATATTATTTTAAAGAGTGCAGTTCAACTAGTAATTTCGCAGTAGCTTGGTGTAGAATGATGGTTTGTGCTTGTAGTGCTGTCATTCTGTTACCAAACTTTACCAACTCTCCACCAAGCTACTGCGAAATTACTAGTTGAACTGCACTCTTTAAAATAAAATAAACGGTTCCATAAGGTTTCTTTGGCTGACCCCATAGGAAAACCCTTTGTTGAGCCTCTGTGAAAAGGGTCCTACATGGAACCAAAAGGGTTCTCTACCTGGAACCAAAAGGGTTCTCTACCTGGAACCAAAAGGGTTCTCTACCTGGAACCAAAAGGGTTTTCTACCTGGAACCAAAAGGGTTCTCTACCTGGAACCAAAAGGGTTCTCTACCTGGAACCAAAAGGGTTTTCTACCTGGAACCAAAAGGGTTTTCTACCTGGAACCAAAAGGGTTCTCTACCTGGAACCAAAAGGGTTTTCTACCTGGAACCAAAAAGGTTCTCTACCTGGAACCAAAATGGTGTTCTACCTGGAAATAAAAATGGTTCTACCTGGAACCAAAAGGGTTCCACCTGGAATCAAAAAGGGTTCTTCAAAGGATTCTCCTATTGGAACAGGTGAGGAACCCTTTTAGGTTCTAGATACCACTTTTTTTGCCTGGCATCTTTCAGTATTCAGCTTCACCCTCCTTCACTCTCTTCTCTCCCTCTCCTTCTCAATTCAATTCAATTCAAGGGCTTTATTGGCATGGGAAACATGTGTTAACATTGCCAAAGCAAGTAAGGTAGATAATATATAAAGTGAAATAAACAATAAAAATGAACAGTAGACATCACACATACAGAAGTTTCAAAACAATAAAGACATTACAAATGTCATATATATATATACAGTGTTTTAACCATGTACAAATTGTAAAGGACACAAGATAAAATAAATAAACATAAATATGGGTTGTATTTACAATGGTGCGTGTTCTTCACTGGTTGCCCTTTTCTCATGGCAACAGGTCACAAATCTTGCTGCTCTGATGGCACACAGTGGAATTTCACCCAGTAGATATGGGAGTTTTTCAAAATTGGATTTGTTTTCGAATTCATTTTGGATCTGTGTAATCTGAGGGAATTATGTCTCTCTAATATGGTCATACATTGGGCAGGAGGTTAGGAAGTGCAGCTCAGTTTCCACCTCATTTTGTGGGCAGTGAGCACATAGCCTGTCTTCTCTTGAGAGCCATGTCTGGCTACGGCGGCCTTTCTCAATAGCAAGGCTATGCTCGCTGAGTCTGTACATAGTCAAAGCTTTCCTTAATTTTGGGTCAGTCACAGTGGTCAGGTATTCTGCCACTGTGTACTCTCTGTGTAGGGCCAAATAGCATTCTAGTTTGCTCTGTTTTTTTGTTAATTCTTTCCAATGTGTCAAGTAATTATCTTCTTTGTTTTCTCATGATTTGTTTGGGTCTAATTGTGCTGCTGTCCTGGAGCAGCTTGCTTAGGGGACTCTTCTCCAGGTTCATCTCTCTGTAGGTGATGGCTTTGTTGTGGAAGGTTAGGGAATCGCTTCCTTTTAAGTGGTTATAGAATTTAACGGCTCTTTTCTGGATTTTGATAATTAGTGGGTATCGGCCTAATTCTGCTCTGCATGCATTATTTGGTGTTCTACGTTGTACACGGAGGAGTCTCAATTTGCAGAGTCTCAATTTGGTGTTTGTCCCATTTTGTGAAGTCTTGGTTGGTGAGCGGACCCCAGACTTCACAACCATAAAGGGCAATGGGATCTATGACTGATTCAAGTATTTTTAGCCAAATCCTAATTGGTATGTTGAAATTTATGTTCCTTTTGATGGCATAGAATGCCCTTCTTGCCAAGCCTCTCAGATCGTTCACAGCTTTGTGGAAGTTACCTGTGGCGCTGATGTTTAGGCCAAGGTATGTATAGTTTTTTGTGTGCTCTAGGGCAACAGTGTCTAGATGGAATTTGTATTTGTGGTCCTGGTGACTGGACCTTTTTTGGAACACCATTATTTTGGTCTTACTGAGATTTACTGTCAGGGCCCAGGTCTGACAGAATCTGTGCATAAGATCTAGGTGCTGCTGTAGGCGCTCCTTGGTTGGTGACAGAAGCACCAGATCATCAGCAAACAGCAGACATTTGACTTCGGATTCTAGTAGGGTGAGGCCGGGTGCTGCAGACTTTTCTAGTGCCCGCGCCAATTCGTTGATATATATGGTGAAGAGGGTGGGGCTTAAGCTGCATCCCTGTCTCACCCCACGACCCTGTGTGAAGAAATGTGTGTGTTTTTTGCCAATTTTAACCGCACACTTGTTGTTTGTGTACATGGATTTTATAATGTCATATGTTTTAACCTCAACACCACTTTCCATCAGTTTGTATAGCAGACCCTCATGCTAAATTGAGTCAAAGGCTTTTTGAAATCAACAAAGCATGAGAAGACTTTGCCTTTGTTTTGGTTTGTTTGGTTGTCAATTAGGGTGTGCAGGGTGAATACATGGTCTGTTGTACGGTAATTTGGTAAAAAGCCAATTTGACATTTGCTCAGTACATTGTTTTCATTGAGGAAATGTACTCGTCTGCTGTTCATGATAATGCAGAGGATTTTCCCAAGGTTACTGTTGACGCATATTCCACGGTAGTTATTGGGGTCAAATTTGTCTCCACTTTTGTGGATTGGGGTGATCAGTCCTTGGTTCCAAATATTGGGGAAGATGCCAGAGCTAAGGATGATGTTAAAGAGTTTTAGTATAGCCAATTGGAATTTGTTGTCTGTATATTTGATCATTTCATTGAGGATACCATCAACACCACAGGCCTTTTTGGGTTGGAGGGTTTTTATTTTGTCCTGTAACTCATTCAATGTAATTGGAGAATCCAGTGGGTTCTGGTAGTCTTTAATAGTTGATTCTAAGATCTGTATTTGATCATGTATATGTTTTTGCTCTTTATTCTTTGTTATAGAGCCAAAAGGATTGGAGAAGTGGTTTACCTATACATCTCCATTTTGGATATATAATTCTTCGTGTTGTTGTTTGTTTAGTGTTTTCCAATTTTCCCAGAAGTGGTTAGAGTCTATGGATTCTTCAATTACATTGAGCTGATTTCTGACATGCTGTTCCTTCTTTTTCCGTAGTGTATTTCTGTATTGTTTTAGTGATTCACCATAGTGAAGGCGTAGACTCAGGTTTTCCGGGTCTCTATGTTTTTGGTTGGACAGGTTTCTCAATTTCTTTGTGAGATTTTTGCATTCTTCATCAAACCATTTGCCATTATTGTTAATTTTCTTCGGTTTTCTATTTGAGATTTTTAGATTTGATAGGGAAGCTGAGAGGTCAAATATACTGTTAAGATTTTCTACTGCCAAGTTTACACCTTCACTATTACAGTGGAACGTTTTACCCAGGAAATTGTCTAAAAGGGATTGAATTTGTTGGACGTCTGTGGGGTTACATAATGAAGAGGTCTGGTCTGACCCGCTCGGGGTGGGGGTATCTTTATCAAGGGAGAGCTTCTCCTGCTGGGCTGATTCTTTAATTTGGTGAAAGTCCAGCTGAAACTGTTTGGGTTTACCCTGTACAAGTACTGTTCCGGACTTATAGCGGTTAATATTAGCTGACTCCTCGTTGTCATATTAGCCACTCCTCGTTGTCAAGTATTCTGAGTTTCCACCCCTTGTTACCCCCCCCCTCTCTTAACAAAAGGGTAGTGTGCTAATATAGCACTGTGCCATGCCAGGGGATGGTTTGTGTGGAAGATAAGGTTGCTGATGTTCCCATTTTTGTAAGTAATAGTCAGCAAAAAGTGTCTCTTGATTTTCCATAAGGAGCTTCATTTTGTCATATTTTCTTGCCATATCATTCTTTACATGCACAGGGTACTGTATTTTAATTACCTCTGAACAGTGGGAGGGAGCTTCTAAGGCCTCTCCATTTGGTTGGGGTAGACTGTGTGACTCTCCTGCCATTGTTGGGCTAATGGGCTTTGACACCTCTCACTTGACACGTCAGTGCTCGTTGAAACTGTATCAAGCTTCTCTCCCTCTAAGCCCATCTCCTTCTCTCCCTCTATGCCCCTCTCCTTCACTCTCTTCTCCTCTCCTTCTCTCCCTCTAAGCCCATCTCCTTCTCTCCCTCTATCCCTGGTATCTGTTAGATCTGTCTCTATCCCTCCTTCTGTCTGCCCCTCCTGTTTATCCCTCTCTACAGCTCTTCTCAGAATGGGCTACCCGCTATCCTCTGGTATTCTGGCTGGTATTTTGGCTGTTCCACTGGATGTGGCTGTTCCACTGGATGTCAGAAGGTGAATTCACCAATTTGTAAGTCGCTCTGGATAAGAGCGTCTGCTAAATGACTTAAATGTAATGTAAATGTATTCAGCTTCACCCTCCTTCACTCTGTCTCTCTCTCTCCCTCGCTCCCGCTCTCCCTCTCTCCGTCTTTTCATCTCTCCATCTCTCCCTCTCTCTCTCTCTCTCTCCATCTCACCCTCTTTTCCTCTCTCTCTCTTGTTATGTTCTTGCATGTAAAAAAATGCAGAGACCCTTCACAGTTGACGATGACCCACTGTATCGTCAGCTTCAGCAGGACTAAATAATGTCCAATCAGAATCCAACATGAACCAATAGAGCAGTTGTTTCATCATCTCCAACAATCTAGTGTGTCAATCTTCAGAGGAAAAAATACAATACAAAATGATGTAAACAGTTTGTTTGATAGAAACCAAAATCTATCTGCACTATTGAAGCTGTTCACGTGTTAATCGTACCTAACTAGATTCAAGAATCTGATACACAGAGGACAGATGTTACAATGCAACACAGGATAAAATAATGTACAAGAGTGTTATAGTAACCGGTAGGATCTGTGAAGGTTGAATCATGTTTGATAATCATGCATTAGTCCGTTTATGAGGAAGCCATGTAGGCGTGACAGCGAGCAGTGAGTCAGCCCCATCATTTACTCTCTTAGTTTTCAGCATCCATATAATCATGTATGGGTACTGAACGGAACACTATTCCCTATATAGCGCACTACCCAGGGCCCTATGGTTCCATTTGGTACACAGATCCAGCCTCTTTCTTTACCCTCTCCTGTCTGTTCATCTCTGGGTAAAAGCTGACACCATGTTTGTGTGTAAACAAGCTACTTTGCTTCTACTCTCTCTCTCTCTTTCTTTCTTTCTTTCTTTCTTTATGAAAGGCCAACTGTGCATTTACAAATCCTCTTGTGTTCTCTCGTCTCAAAGTCCCCCAGATTCAAATCTGGACCTCAAAGCCAATTCGACTATTATTTGATTAATTCTCCCTCCCTAATCAGGGGCTGACTTTGACCTGGGACACCAGGTGGGTGCAATTTATAATAAGGTTAAACAGTAAAGCATCAGTAGTCCAGACCTCATAGGGTGAGCTTAGAATGTCCCTGCCCTATATAGCACATTACTTTTTACCAGGGTCCATATACATACTGTACCAGGGAACTCACTATAGAGGGGTAGTTTGGCCCAGCATCATGCATTTCAACTTCCTGGATCTTGACCAATCACGGTCGCCACATGAACAAGGTCTATTGCGAAGCCTGTGATTGTACTTCTGAAGGTCATGTTTCTTGAAAAAGGTTGGTCTAGTTTTTTTTTTTTTGCATCACCACTTCCTCTTCTTTTCTGTCCTCTTTTCTCTTTTCTTTCCATCCAGATCCCATCAAGACAAAGGAATGAGCAGCAGGAGGAGAGACAATCAACCAGCCAACTGTGTGAAGAAAGACCGGGCCGCCGCACTAACCTCTTCACCCTCTGATGCTGGAGGACCAGAGGAAAAAGACCCAGTCATCCACCATCACATAACGCATTCACCTATTTTACTTTTTAATTACTTTTTAAATCTTTATTCTAATGAAATCATGTCATCTGTCTTCAATTGAATTAATCATCAATCAATCTTTATTACTAAATCTGTAAATTTAAATCTAATTATCAAAATCAAATATGTATGTAAAATAAATAAACATGTAATAGAGGGCTCAGACAAATCAAACTGAAGAGTTGAGTGGTGAGACACCTGGTATCTGTTAGATCTGTCTGAAGAGTTGAGTGGTGAGACACCTGGTATCTGTTAGATCTGTCTGAAGAGTTGAGTGGTGAGACACCTGGTATCTGTCAGATCTATCTGAAGAGATGAGTGGTGAGACACCTGGTACCTGTTGGATATAACTGAAGAGATGAGTGGTGAGACACCTGGCAGTCTGTCAGATCTACAGTGGGGAGAACAAGTATTTGATACACTGCCGATTTTGCAAGTTTTCCAACTTACAAAGCATGTAGAGGTCTGTAATTTTTATCATAGGTACACTTCAACTGTGAGAGAGTGAATCTGAAAACAAACATCCAGAAAATCACATTAATTAGCATGTTATTGCAATGGCCAAGAACAGGTCACCATCCTGTTTTCTAACAAGCTAAGAATGGACACGTGTCTGTCGCGAGCGTTGGCATTTTTGACATTCAGTAGCAGAAAACATGGCATATCCCAGCGTCACTATGCTGCTCTTGATTGCTGTGCGTACGACTGGCACGGTCTTTAACCTCGAGCAATCCCGTCCGGGAGCCCCCCCCTTAATGATTTAGATGCAATTGTAAAGTGGCCCACTGGATGTCATGAATTCCGGGATAAGAGCGTAAATGACTTAAATGTAAATGCCTCAAGCTCATTAGCATAACGCAACGTTAACTATTCATGAAAATCGCAAATGAAATGAAAGAAATATATTCACTCACAAGCTTAGCTTTTTGTTAACAACATTGTCATCTCAGATTTTCAAAATATGCTTTTCAGCCATCGCTACACAAGCATTTGTGTAAGAGGTATTGATAGCTAGCATAGCATTAGCCTAGCATTCAGCAGGCAACATTTTCACAAAAACAAGAAAAGCATTTAAATAAAATAATTTACCTTTGAAGAACTTCAGATGTTTTCAATGAGGACACTCCCAGTTAGATAGCATATGTTCAGTTTTTCCAAAAAGATTATTTGTGTAGGAGAAATCGCTTTGTTCATCACGTTTGGCGAAGAAAAAAAAACGAATATTCAGTCATTACGACGGCGAACGTTTTCCAAATTAACTCCATAATATCGACAGAAACATGGCAAACGTTGTTTAGAATCAATCCTCAAGGTGTTTTTCACATATCTATTCGATGATAAATCATTAGTGGCAGTTGGTTTCTCCTCTGAAGAAAATGGAAAAATGCACGCAGCTGGAGATTACGCAATAATTTCGACGGAGGACACCAAGCGGGCACCTGGTAAATGTAGTCTCTTATGGTCAGTCTTCCAATGATATGCCTACAAATACGTCACAATGCAGAAGACACCTTGGGGAAACGACAGAAAGTGTAGGCTCATTCCTGGCGCATTCACAGCCATAAAAGGAGACATTGGAACACAGCGCCTTCAGAATCTGGGCCATTTCCTGTTTGAAATTTCATCTTGGTTTCGCCTGTAGCATCAGTTCTGTGGCACTCACAGATAATATCTTTGCAGTTTTGGAAACGTCAGAGTGTTTCCTTTCCAAATCTGTCAATTATATGCATAGTCGAGCATCTTTTCGTGACAAAATATCTTGTTTAAAACGGGAATCCAAAAATGAAAAGAGCGCCCCTTTTTTTCAGACCTCCAAAAATTAAATAACAACATCAACACACACACACACACACACACACACACACACACACACAGAGCGCCCCCACACACAGGAGTATATCAACACACACACACACAGGAAGAAGTTAAACAAGTTCAGACCTTTGACATAGATGCAGGAGTACATCACAACACCATTAACACACACACACACAGGAGTACATAACAACATCAACACACACACACACACACACAGGAGTACATCACAACATCAACAAACACACGCACACACACACACACACACACACACACACACACACACACACACACACACACACACACAGGAGTACATCACAGCATTACACACACAGGAATACATCACAACACCAACACACACACACACACACACACACATGAGTACATCACAGCATTACACACACAGGAGCACATCACAACACCATCAATACACACACACACAGGAGCACATCACGACAGCATCAACACTCACACACACACAGGAGCACATCACGACAGCATCAACACTCACACACACACAGGAGCACATCACGACAGCATCAACACTCACACACACACAGGAGCACATCACAACACCATCAATACACACACACAGGAGCACATCACGACAGCATCAACACTCACACACACACAGGAGCACATCACAACACCATCAATACACACACACAGGAGCACATCACGACAACATCAACACTCACACACACAGGAGCACATCACGGATCAACACTCACACACACACAGCACATCACGACAGCATCAACACTCACACACACACAGGAGCACATCACAACACCATCAACACACACACACAGGAGCACATCACGACAGCATCAACACTCACACACACACAGGAGCACATCACGACAGCATCAACACTCACACACAGGAGCACATCACGACAGCATCAACACTCACACACACACAGGAGCACATCACGACAGCATCAACACACACACACACACAGGAGCACATCACAGCATCAACACTCACACACACACAGGAGCACATCACGACAGCATCAACACTCACACACAGGAGCACATCACGACAGCATCAACACACACACACAGGAGCACATCACAGCATCAACACACACACAGGAGCACATCACGACAGCATCAACACTCACACACACACAGGAGCACATCACGACAGCATCAACACTCACACACACACAGGAGCACATCACGACAGCATCAACACTCACACACACACAGGAGCACATCACGACAGCATCAACACTCACACACACACAGGAGCACATCACGACAGCATCAACACTCACACACAGGAGCACATCACGACAGCATCAACACTCACACACAGGCAGCACATCACGACAGCATCAACACACACACACAGGAGCACATCACAGCATCAACACACACACACACACATCACGGAGCACATCACGACAGCATCAACACTCACACACAGGAGCACATCACGACAGCATCAACACACACACACAGGAGCACATCACGACAGCATCAATACACACACACAGGAGCACATCACGACAGCATCAACACTCACACACACACAGGAGCACATCACGACAGCATCAACACTCACACACACACAGGAGCACATCACGACAGGAGCACATCACGACATCAACACACACAGGAGCACACACACACACAGGAGCACATCACGACATCAACATCAATACACACACACAGGAGCACATCACGACAGCATCAACACTCACACACACACAGGAGCACATCACACACAGGAGCACATCACAACACAGCATCAATACACACACACAGGAGCACATCACGACAGCATCAACACTCACACACACACAGGAGCACATCACGACAGCATCAATACACACACACAGGAGCACATCACGACAGCATCAACACTCACACACACACAGGAGCACATCACGACAGCATCAATACACACACACAGGAGCACATCACGACAGGAGCACATCACGACAGCATCAACACTCACACACACACAGGAGCACATCACGACAGCATCAACACTCACACACAGGAGCACATCACGACAGCATCAACACTCACACACAGGAGCACATCAACACACATTATATCCTCATGGCAGGTTCATAGAGTCTGCCATGTGTTCAGTCACACTATGCTGTTTCAGCTCTGATGCCTTGTCACATCGTCAGCAACTAATACCTTGACACACACACACACACACACACTTCAAAATGACTCCATCGCCACCTCTCAGCTCTAGCTGCTTTGCTTTCATCAGTGAGATGAAGCTCTGATCATGTCTGATGTTCACATGCACTCGCAAACACACACACACTCAAACACACACACACACATGCACACACACACACACACAGAAAAGCTCTGACAATGTCTGATGTTCAGAGAGCAGCATCTGTATCTGCAGACGAAGGCTAGTCACCAAGCAGCACCCTGTTCCCTATGTAGTGCAGTACTTTTCACCAGAGCCATATGAGCCCTGCTCAAAAGTAGTGCACTATATAGGGAAGGGGATGCCGCTTGAGACACAAGGGGGGGGGAACTCAGTTAAACAGGAAAGAGCTCCTTATCAGCACCGACAAACACTTTGAACTACATGATTTCTGGTTTCTTGTAGTCGTTCAATGGATTGATTATGGTTCCTTCCTTCTTCGTCGTTTCTTTCCGAAGCATGCAGGGAATCGCTTAGAACTTCACAAACATGGGATGTGTGCTGAATGTCACCCAATTCCCTATAACATGGCACCCTATGGGTCCTGGTCAAATTAGTGCACTACTTATTGAATAGGATGTCGTTTGCGACACAGACATGAAACAGTCAGGCGATATAATAGTCTATCATTTTCTTCTTATCGTCTGTTAACCAGATTGTCAATAATTGTATCAAATGAATTCACCTCATTTCACATTGTCAAATGTCTTCACGATCTATTTCTAACAGATATGAGTTTAAGTGCAGATACTTGGTTGCGTATCGCTTGCAGATGTTTGGTAATTTTGAGTATTTACCTAACGTGATTGGCTGATATTTACCTAACGTGATTGGCTGATATTTACCTAACGTGATTGGCTGATATTTACCTAACGTGATTGGCTGATATTTACCTAACATGATTGGCTGATATTTACCTAACGTGTTTGGCTGATATTTACCTAACGTGATTGGCTGATATTTACCTAACGTGATTGGCTGATATTTACCTAACGTGATTGGCTGATATTTACCTAACGTGTTTGGCTGATATTTACCTAACGTGATTGGCTGATATTTACCTAACGTGATTGGCTGATATGTTATGTTCTATTGATTTACTCTCTTTTACTTTCTGGGTTTTGGAAGTCTTCTACTTTCTGGGTTTTGGAAAATTGAGCGAAAAACGTTTGTTTTCCGATGTTAACCATTCCGTTGTTAGGCATTCATGAATAATTCCTTTCGGTGGTACTATGCTATACAAAACATCCAATAACAGTACAGTACTACAGAGTAAGCAGGCCATGCTTCTAGCCTAGCCTGAAGGGGTATACTATGAAACTGTATCAATGAGTTTGCCCGCTAACTTTAATAAACAAACAGAAATAACTTGATTTTTTGAAAGCTAAACATAATACAGTACCAGTCAAAAGTTTGGACACATCTGCTCATTCAAGGGTTTTTCTTTATTTGTACTATTTTCTACATTGTAGAATTATAGTGAAGACATCAAAACTATGAAATAACACATATTATGGAATTATGTAGTAACCAAAAAAGTGTTAAATAAATCAAAATCTATTTTAAATTTAAGATTCTTTAAAGTAGCCACCCTTTGCACACTCTTGGCATTCTCTCAACCAGCTTCACTTGGAATGCTTTTCCAACAGTCTTGAAGGATTTCCCACATATGCTGAGCACTTGTTGGCTGCTTTTCCTCCCCTCTGTGGTCCAACTCATCCCAAACCAATTCAAATGGGTTTGATGTCAGGTGATTGTGGAGGCCAGGTTATCTGATGCAGCACTCCATCAATCTCCTTCTTGGTCAAATAGCCCTTACACAGCCTGGAGGTGTGTTTTGGATCATTGTCCTGTTGAAAAACAAATGACAGTCCCACTAAGCGCAAACCAGATGGGATGGAGTATCACTGCAGAATGCTGGTTAAGTGTGCCTTGAATTCTAAATAAATCACAGACAGTGTCACCAGCAAAGCACCCCCACACCATCACACCTTCTACTCCATGCTTCACGGTGGGAACTACACATGCAGAGATCATCCATGCACCTACTCTGCGTCTCTCAAAGACACAGCGGTTGGAACCATCAGACCAAAAGAACAGATTTCTAGCAGTCTAATGTCCATTGCTCGTGTTTCATGTCCCAAGAAAATCTCTTCTTCATATTGGTGTCCTTTAGTAGTGGTTTCTATGCAGCAATTTATTTGTGGCCTCTGTGCCTATCTCTTCATCCAACAGTAAATGATGTGGCCCCTGTGCCTCTCTCTTCATCCAGCACAAAATTATGTGGCCCCTGTGCCTCTCTCTTCATCCAGCACAAAATGATGTGTCCTCTGTGCCTCTCTCTTCATCCAGCACAAAATGATGTGGCCCCTGTGCCTCTCTCTTCATCCAGCACAAAATGATGTGGCCCCTGTGCCTCTCTCTTCATCCAGCACAAAATGATGTGGCCCCAATCACTGCCCTGGGGCATTGGGATATTTTTGTAGACCAGAGGAAAGAGTGCCTCCTACTGGCCCTCCAACACCACTTCCAGCAGCATCTGGTCTCCCATCCAGGAACTGACCAGGACCAACCCTGTGCCCCCAGTGCCTCTCTCCATCCAGCAGTAAATTATTTGTGGCCCCTGTGCCTCTCTCTCTACATCCAGCAGTAAATGATTTGTGGCCCCAGTGCCTCTCTCTCCATCCAACAGTAATTTATTTGTGGCCCCAGTGCCTCACCCTCCATCAAGCAGTAAATGATTTGTGGCCCCTGTGCCTCTCTCTACATCCAGCACTAAGTTATCTGTGGGCCCCTGTGCCTCTCTACATCCAGCACTAAGTTATCTGTGGGCCCCTGTGCCTCTCTCTACATTCAGCAGTTGTCACGTTCTGACCTTAGTTCCTTTATTATGTCTTTGTGTAAGTTTGGTCAGGGCGTGAGTTGGGGTGGGTAGTCCATGTTCCTTTTTCTATGTTGTATTTCTGTGTTTGGCCTGGTATGGTTCTCAATCAGAGGCAGCTGTCGATCGTTGTCTCTGATTGAGAATCATACTTAGGTAGCCTGGGTTCACCGTTTTGGTGGTGGGTGATTATTTCCTGTTTGGTGTTTTTTTTCATCACCTTACAGGACTGTTCGGTCGTCATTTTTGTTGTTTTGTTCAGTTTTGTAAAAATATGAACACTTACCACGCTGCACCTTGGTCCTCCTCTCTTTCTCTAGATGACAAGCGTTACAGCAGTAGAGGTATCACTCCTTGATTTGGCTGAGGACATTGAGTCAGAGGACCTGAGGGACCTACTGGATACATAAAAGCATGTCTGATACTATATTTTTGGGATTGCACAATCATAGATTGATTTAAAAACCAATAGAAGAATCTTAATATTAGACTGAACAAAATTATAAATTAAACATGCAACAATATCAATGATTTTATTGAGTTGAATATAAAATCGTAGCACTCCAGTGGAGGTAAGTGGGGTTCCTGGGTCACCGGGTTGACGGTGCTGCTACCAGCTGTCTTACTGAGGGGCTGGGAGGTTACCGTCTTGGTTTTCTCCTGAACTTTCAGAGATCTACCTTCCTGATTTCTTCCGCTCCTAGTTCTAATATATTTTCTCCTGGAACCTAGAACCTAATCAAGCATCTGACACAATTATGCAAGATTTTAATTCTGCATTTCAGAGAGTAACAATACCCTGACAGTAAGGCCAGGATTAAATCCAATCGCTCTTTGTCAGCTAAGAGCCAACCGACATATGCTGCACATTCCATTAATGCGAACAAAGGAACACGGACTTTAAAAAGGTGCATAAACATCCACATCCGTAAAATAGACCCATTATTTTCATGCTTTAATCTGCCATGAAATGTTTTGGCCTGCTGTACTATAATACAAGTCTGCTGCTTCTGTAAGAGAACAGCTACTGTAGTCGCCAGAGAACTGAACAGAAGTAGCGGGCTTACTGTGGCATTGTGTCACTGGCTAAGCCACATCTGCTATGCAGAGAGAGAACTGCAGGATGGTTCCAAACCTGCACCGGTATTGATAGCATAGAAAGGAGGATACCTAGTCAGTTGTACAACTGAATGCATTCAACTGAAATGTGTTTCTCTGAATCAGAGAGATGTGTGGATGCCATGATCAACATCCTTGTTTTCGGCTCCCGGGGAACAAGTGGATTAAACTGCCTTGTTCAGCTCTGGGATTCAATCCAGCAAACTTTCAGTTACTGGCCCAACTCTCTAACTACTGCCTGCCATTCCCTAGGACAATGGTGTTGTGTTGTACATTTGATGTCGGGGTTAACTTACTGGCAGCTGATTCACCACACTCTGTAGCTCAGCATGATTGTTTGGTAGAGTCCTGAGAGTATCACTTGGTGTGATTGTAAGGATGAACAGTGAAAAGGGGTGGTGGTAGCAGGACTGTAGAAGCCCTGACAGGTCAGTACTGCTCTCAGTGCGACTGAAAGTTGCCATCAGTCTAACTATGGCGTAGCAACAATCTGAATCGCAAACTATTTACTAACCTAATGCAACGTACTGTCACAAAAAAAAGAGGTACAAGAGAGCATTTCCTGGTGCCTATGTGATTATTTAATCGTGTTTGATGTCGTACGTTAGACTGTTTATACTGTAGTGGGAAATCGCTGCTAGTTGAGCTGCGGAAACTTGTTTTCAGTCAGAGCACCATGGCAACTACGGGGATACATGGAAGCACTGGGTAATAAGATAGATAGCATAAAAAATAAACAAATAAATTAAGTTTGCCGATAATGTACAGTAAGTATCTCAAACTAACTGTTCACGGGGTTGATTTTGCATAGCGTAACACATTTAAAATGAGTAATAGATTGATTATTGTGCCTGCACACCCGTGCAGTAGTTTGGATAGATGAGAGTGGGATCGGCTGGTTTTATTTTCGACACAGTGCTTTGATTTTCTTATCTTCTTACTGCGACTAAGAGACGCAACGGGAAAACGAGATAGAACATACAACCATAACCCTGAACCCGAATGCATTATCATGAAGTTAATACAACTGGAGAAAGGACAGAACATACAACAATAACCCTGAACCCGAATGCATTATCATGAAATTAATAAAACTGGAAAAAGGACAGAACGTTAATAAAACTGGAAAAAAACTGGACAGAACATACAACAATAACCCTGAACCCGAATGCATTATCGTGACGTTAATAAAACTGGAGAAAGGACAGAACATACAACAATAACCCTGAACCCGAATGCATTATCGTGACGTTAATAAAACTGGAGAAAGGACAGAACATACAACAATAACCCTGAACCCGAATGCATTATCATGAAGTTAATACAACTGGAGAAAGGACAGAACATACAACAATAACCCTGAACCCGAATGCATTATCGTGAAGTTAACACAACTGGAGAAAGGACAGAACATACAACAATAACCCTGAACCCGAATGCATTATCGTGACGTTAATAAAACTGGAGAAAGGACAGAACATACAACAATAACCCTGAACCTGGATCTGGTATGTGGCTGGGAGGGAGTTTCGAATGCATTATCGTGACGTTAATAAAACTGGAGAAAGGACAGAACATACAACAATAACCCTGAACCCGAATGCATTATTAATAAAACTGGTGACGTTAATAAAAAACTGGAGAAAGGACAGAACATACAACAATAACCCTGAACCCGAATGCATTATCGTGAAGTTAACACAACTGGAGAAAGGACAGAACATACAACAATAACCCTGAACCCGAATGCATTATCGTGAAGTTAACACAACTGGAGAAAGGACAGAACATACAACCATAACCCTGAACCCGAATGCATTATCGTCAAGTTAATACAACTGGAGAAAGGACAGAACATGTGTGTGTTGTTCTAGTTCTCTTTGTCTGTCTTTCTCTGGTCATTAGAATCTGTCAGGCAGCGTAAAACACATTTACTTTTATTTTAGACATCAAATGCATCCAAACTTCGGTCCTGAGGCAGCTTTTATCCTCAATGTTTGTCTAGGTTTTTCAACGTGAGCTTAATGATCCTAAAAGTCAATTTCCTTCCCAACATTTCAGTAGCTTCCCTCAGCCCTTTGAAGATGAGGATATAGAGGAGGATATAGTGAATGGCATCCATTTTTATCCCAATTACAATGTCGATCTTAATTTAGTTCACCTATGGTGTTACTGCCTTGCCTTTGCCTGCCTCTTGTGTGAGGGAGGGCAGTGAATGAAGGACAAACAAACACTGGAGCAAGAATATATTTCTCCAATTTGTTTATGTTGTTCTAAAACAGCTCAAGTAGACCTGGGACATGGTCGAGGGAGGGACGTGGAGTGGCGCGAGAGAGAGAGAGAGTGAGAGAGAGAGGGAGTGAGAGAGAGATAGTGAAAGAGAGATAGTGAGAGAGAGGGAGGGGAGAGAGAGAGACAGAAAGAGAGGGGAAGCTAGACGGGGAGAGAGAGGGGGATAGAGGGAAGGAGAGAGAGAGGGGGAGAGAAAGAGGAAGAGAGGGAAGGTGAGAGAGAGAGAAAGAGAGAGAGAGAGCGAGAGAGAGAGAGAAGGAGAGAGAGAGAGGGGAGAGAGAATGACCGGGAAAGAAAGAGAGGGAGAGAGGGAAGGAAGGAGAGAGGGAAGGAAGGAGAGAGGGAAGGAGAGAGATGGGGGGGAGAGGGGGGAGAGAGGGAGAGCGGGAGAGAGAGAGAGAGAGAGAGAGAAAGAAAGAGAAGGAAGCAGAGAGAGAGAGACCAGGAAAGAGAGAGAGAGAGCGAGAGAGAGGGTGGAGGGGAGAGAGAGAGCGAGAGAGAGAGGGAGGGGAGAGAGAGTAGAAGCAAAGTAGCTTGTTTACACACAAACATGGTGTCAGCTTTTACCCAGTCCCACACAGCAGAGATGAACAGACAGGAGAGGGTAAAGAAAGAGGCTGGATCTGTGTACCAAATGGAACCATAGGGCCCTGGGTAGTGCGCTATATAGGGAATAGGGTTCCGTTCAGTACCCATACATGATTATATGGATGCTGAAAACTAAGAGAGTAAATGATGGGGCTGACTCACTGCTCGCTGTCACGCCTACATGGCTTCCTCATAAACGGACTAATGCATGATTATCAAACATGATTCAACCTTCACAGATCCTACCGGTTACTATAACACTCTTGTACATTATTTTATCCTGTGTTGCATTGGAACATCTGTCCTCTGTGTATCAGATTCTTGAATCTAGTTAGGTACGATTAACAAACTGTTTACATCATTTGGTATTGTATTTTTTCCACTGATGATTGACACACTAGATTGTTGGAGATGATGAAGCAACTGCTCTATTGGTTCATGTTGGATTCTGATTGGACATTATTTAATATATCCCATTTAGCAGACGCTTTTGTCCAAAGCGACTTACAAGTCGGCTGGGGCCACTACTTTTACATATGGGTGGCCCCAGCAATCTGCCCTACGCTTGGCGTTGCATGCGGATGCTCTACCGATTGGCCACATTACATTTAGTCCTGCTGAAGCTGACGATACAGTGGGTCATCGTCAACTGTGAAGGGTCTCTGCATTTTTTTTACATGCAAGAACATAACAAAATAGCATCACAGGGTTGAGGTGAACTCTTCATCACCATCATCATTATCATGTTGTTAGTCTTTTTCAGAGGGTTGAGGTGAACTCTGCTCTGTTCAGCGCCCTACTAAATTGAACCCCTGCCATTTAACAAAACTGGACTCTTTGTGTCTCATGACATTTAGAGACTGGATTCTTTTTGTCTCACGACATTTAGAGACTGGACTCCTTGTGTCTCATGACATTTAGGGACTGGACTCCTTGTGTCTCATGACATTTAGAGACTGGACTCCTTGTGTCTCATGACATTTAGAGACTGGACTCCTTAGACATTTAGACTGGACTCCTTGTGTCTCATGACATTTAGAGACTGGACTCCTTGTGTCTCATGACATTTAGAGACTGGACTCCTTGTGTCTCATGACATTTAGAGACTGGACTCCTTGTGTCTCATGACATTTAGAGACTGGACTCCTTGTGTCTCATGACTTTAAGAGACTGGACTCTTTGTGTCTCATGACATTTAGAGACTGGACTCTTTGTGTCTCATGACATTTAGAGACTGGACTCTTTGTGTTTCATGACATGTAAATGTAAATGATTTAGAGACTGGACTCTTTGTGTCTCATGACATTTAGAGACTGGACTCTTTGTGTCTCATGACATTTAGAGACTGGACTCTTTGTGTCTCATGACATTTAGAGACTGGACTCTTTGTGTCTCATGACATTTAGAGACTGGACTCTTAGTGTCTCATGACATTTAGAGACTGGACTCTTAGTGTCTCATGACATTTAGAGACTGGACTCCTTGTCTCTCATGACATTTAGAGACTGGACTCCTTGTGTCTCATAACATTTACAGAAAGGCAGAAAGAACATAAAGATTACTCTAGTTCATGATGTCAAATGAAACAGGACATGTAGCACAACTGACCTCTATTCGGTGGAGAACAAACGCTTTGAACGTTTAGTTCCATGACAAACACACGCACACACACACTCTCTCTCTCGCTCAACAAGTCATTAAGGTTTCCCCGTGAACAGCCAGTTAAAGAACCTGAACGTCTTAATGAAGGAAAATGAAAAGCAACAGCTCTGAAAAGCGTTCGGCAATTAAATTTGACATTAATAAATGCATTAGCTTACTTGTGTTAAAGCGTTACTATTGTGGCAACTTGGTGGAACCGAACTGCTTAGTGTGAATATGCTAAATAATTCTAAATAATTTTTTTAATAAACAATTAACACTTGCATTTGGTATTCACCCTCCTTGACATGTTGTTGACAACGTGGGATTGAAATGGATTTTTTTTGTGATTTGGAAACAGACTTAGTTGTGATTTTGAAACAGACTTAGTTGTGATTTTGAAACAGACTTAGTTGTGATTTTGAAACAGACTTACTTGTGGTTTTGAAACGGACTCAGTTGTGATTTTGAAACAGACTTAGTTGTTATTTTTTTCCATTGGTCTGAACAAAATACTCACATAATGTGAAAAGGAAAAGAAAATTCTACAAATGTAAACAAACGTTTTTTTATTTATTTATTTATAACTAAAATATAGTTGTTGCAAAAGTATTTTCACCCCTTTTATTTAGGCCAGAATGAGTTCAGGAGTCAAATGTGGCTTAACAAATCACATGGTCTCACTGTTTTAAATAGTAGGAGTTGACATAATTTTTGAATGACTACCACTTCCTCTGTCCCCCATACATGCAACATCTGTATTTGTATTCTTTTAATGTCTTTATTTCATCAACTCATCTCTACTCAGGAAGTAGCAGCCAGACAACCATCTAACATTCTCCAACGAGCCAAGCTCCTCATCACGCAGTTCATACTTGATTTTATGTCTCTCGCGCTTGGTAGGATTTCTCTCCAGAGAAATGGCACGTTGAGTCTAAACTAAACCTGAACTAAATGGAATTCAAGTAATTGAACTGACGTCGATAGATTTTTTGTTTAATAATCGGAAAATCGGTTAATCGCTCAGAACTACAAATCAGACATTGAATATCTCTTTAAGATCAAGTTAATAATGATGCCGTGGATGATGTATTAAATATCACCCAGTCACTACAAATATACAGTCATCCTTCCTAACTCAGTTGCTGGTGAGGAAGGAAACCACTCAGTAATTTTACCATGAGGCCAATGGTGACTTTAAAACAGTTACAGAGTTTAATGGCTGTGATAGGAGAGAACTGAGAATGGATCAACAACTCCACAATAATGACCTACTGTAAACTGACAGAGTGAAAAAAATATATATACAAAATAAATATATTCCAAAACATGCGTCCTCTTACTAAGGTAGTACGGAAATAAAAACACTGAAAATAATTAACTTTTGTCCTGAATTCAAAGGCTTATGATTGGGGGGCAATTCAACACAACACATCACTGAGTAAGTGTCTCCTTATATTCAAGCGTGGTGGCTGCATTTATGTTTTAGTCATTGAGCCAACACTCTTGTCCAGCAATTAGAGAATAAGTGCCTTGCTCAAGGTCAACATAATTTTAACCATGTCAACTTGGGGATTCAAACCAGCAAACCTTTTAGTTACTGACCCAACGTTCTTAACCGCTAGGATACGTCCGTGGTATGGGTATGCTTGACATCGGCAACGACTGTGGAGTTTTTAAGGATACAAAGAAATGGCATGGAGCTAAAATCCTAGAGGGAAACCTGCTTTATACCAGCCACATGGAGAGGAATTCACCTTTGAACAGGACGGAAACCTACAAATCTACACTGGATTTGCTTACCAAGAAGACGGTGAGTTGTCAAGTAACAGTGTTGTCTGAAATCTGCTTGATTTAAATCTGACTGGATCACTGCTGTCTAGCCATGATCCCCCAACACTTTGATAGAGCTGGAAGAAGTTTGAAAATAAATAATGGGCGAATATTGCACAATCCAGGTGTATAAAGAATCGCAGCCAAAGGTGTTTCTAACGTCGGGACTCAGGTGACTTATCTAATCAAGATATATTTGATTTTGTCTTTTCATTCATAAAAATACAAATGAATTTCACTTTGACTTTAAAGAGTATTTTGTGTAGATCAACGATCTAATGACAAAAAAAAAAAATAATAATGCATTTTGTAACACAATAAACCCCCCCCAAAAAAAAAAAAAATCCAAGGGGGTGAATAATTACGATATCCGCTGTATGTGGTTGACTCACCTACTGTACAATGAATAAACAAACTGTAAGATGCAACCGAACCGGCTCTGCTGTGCTCTTTCGTGTTGATTTTGTCTACCCTCACTGGACCTGTTCATGACACGCAGGTTTAAATATCCAAACCAACTGTGAACCAACTCTATTAGTAGTAGGGTGGCTCCCGAGCAGTGAGCAGCACTGCATCTCAATGCTAGAGGCATCCCCACAGACCCTGGCTCGATTCCAGGCTGTATCACAACCAGCTGTGATTGGGAGTCCCATAGGGGCGGCACACATATGGCCCAGCATCGTCTAGGGTTTGGCCGGGGTAGGCCGTCATTGTAAAGAAGAATTTGTTCTTAATAACTGATTTGCCTAGTTAAATCAAGGTAAAATACAAATACATTTTTGGACAGGTCAAAACACACATTAAACATTCATGGACATTTAGCTAGCTTGCTGTTGCTAGCTAATTTGTCCTAGAAAATAAACATTGGGTTGTTTTTTTACATGAAATGAATATGGTCCTTTTTTTCTAGATCTTTGTAGAATTTTGACTCATTTTGAGACGTAGATGTTATTCTACTCCAGCAATTAATCCACAGATAAAAAGGGGAAACCTAGTTAGTTTCTCTCCTGGTTTATTCTTCTTCTTCTGTGGATTTTATATGGCGGTTGGCAACCAACTTTGAGGTGCATTACCACCACCAACTGGACTGGAGTGTGGACCTCAGTTCATCTTTCAATCACCCACGTGACTATATGCTTCTAAAATCCAATGAGGAAATGGGAAGGGGGCACTTAGCGCGTCAGGTGTCTAAAATAGAACCATGTTATATTTTAGCTCCTGGCAACGCTGACGCGCGAGAGCAGCTTGGATTAAATTATTGAATAACATGTATGCGTAAATTGACTTTACAACGCTCGTGCACGCAACGTGGGCTGTGGGGTTAGCAGGTAAGTCGCCATTTGTGAGGAAAATATCTGTATCTTCTCTGTATTCAGGTTCTTATTGATGAATTACACGTGGCATTATCTTTCATTATTCAACCTGATAACACATCTTCACAAAGAACAGACAGGCTCAGCACAGAGGTGCATTTAGGATTTCTTCTCTCCCTTTCTCCATAGAACACGCACGCAGGCACGCAGGCACGCACGCACTCGGGCACAGTTCTCTTTCGGTGCACACAAGTACTGTTGCCGTGGCAACAGACGGAAGGCGGCGAGCCTCTGTATATATTCAGAATATGTAAGGTGAATGTGGGGGGGGGTGCGTTGTCAAGTGAATAGGGTCAGACATCGAACACCACCGAGCCGAATTGAAAATAGCAACTTTTTTTAAATTTAGGCCACTGTCTTGCACAGTATGTTACAACAACAACAACAACAACAGCAGCAAGCAGTGTGAACTATACGTCTGATGAAGAAAGTGTGAACACGGGTTCGTACAGGACTGTCTCAGTTCAGTGTGTAACACAGTGAGCGTGGATATGGGCTACACTGTACAGGACTGTCTCCGTTCAGTGTGTAACACAGTGAGTGTGGATATGGGCTACACTGTACAGAACCAGTAGGTATATTCTGATCTGCAGGTACATTATATTCCACAGGTTTAGCATTGACTACAGTTTCCAATGGATGTTAGTTGTCCAGCTGGCTAACCTAATAGCTGTGGCTGTGTGGGTTAGATGATGTAGAAAAATGCTACAGTAGAAAAATGCCTCACTGAGGCAGTGAGCAGTACTTAGCAGTGAAGCAGTGAGCAGTGAGCAGTACTTAGCAGTGAAGCAGTGAGCAGTACTTAGCAGTGAGCAGTACTTAGCAGTGAAGCAGTGAGCAGTACTTAGCAGTGAGAAGTGAGCAGTACTTAGCAGTGAGCAGTACTTAGCAGTGAAGCAGTGAGCAGTACTTAGCAGTGAAGCAGTGAGCAGTGAGCAGCACTTAGCAGTGAGGCATTGAGCAGTACTTTGCAGTGAGCAGTGAGCAGTACTTAGCAGTGAAGCTGAGCAGTGAGCAGTACTTAGCAGTGAAGCAGTTAGCAGTACTTAGCAGTGAAGCAGTGAGCAGTACTTAGCAGTGAAGCAGTGAGCAGTACTTAGCAGTGAAGCAGTGAGCAGTACTTAGCAGTGAAGCAGTGAGCAGTACTTAGCAGTGAAGCAGTGAGCAGTACTTAGCAGTGAAGCAGTGAGCAGTACTTAGCAGTGAAGCAGTGAGCAGTACTTAGCAGTGAAGCAGTGAGCAGTACTTAGCAGTGAAGCAGTGAGCAGTACTTAGCAGTGAGCAGTACTTAGCAGTGAGCAGTACTTAGCAGTGAGCAGTACTTAGCAGTGAAGCAGTACTTAGCAGTGAGCAGTACTTAGCAGTGAAGCAGTGAGCAGTACTTAGCAGTGAGCAGTACTTAGCGGTGAGCAGTGAGCAGTACTTATCAGTGAGCAGTACTTAGCAGTGAAGCAGTGAGCAGTACTTAGCAGTGAGCAGTACTTAGCAGTGAGCAGTACTTAGCAGTGAGCCGTGAGCAGTACTTAGCAGTGACCTCTCCTCTGCTCTCCTTTCCTCTCTCCTCCGTTCCTCTCCTTTCCTCTCTCCTCCTTTTCTCTCCTCTCCTCTCCTCTGCTCATTTCCTCCCTCCTCCTTTTCTCTCCTTTCCTCATTTCCTCTCCTTGCCTATCCTCTGCTCTCCTCAAGCAAAGAAAACATGTTGACTCACCCTACTTGTATGTTGGTTGGATTAGAATCACCGTTATAATCATTGGCCGGTACGGAGAATGAAATAAAACCACAAGTCCAAATCCCATCTCCATCCATGGCTAACTTAGGAAAGGGTCATTTTAGCTAGCTGGCTAGCCACCGGAGAACAACAACACAACGAGATGCAACAATTCAAGTTTCTGTCGACAATGTACTGCTCTCAGTGGGATTTGATAGGAGTGACACCAAATCCAAGCTGGCTTCCCTTTCCCAGGACCATTCACAGTTGGGTTCGCTCAGTTCAGCTCAACGCTGATTGGATAATTTGTTAAACTTTTTTTTTTGTCAAGGGAGGCCAGATGCTGTTTCGCTCGCTTTCTCCTGTGAGATACATTCAGCCTCTTGTGAATTGAAGGAAAATGATGAAACCCAGAGAGACAACCCGAGAGAATACCAAGAGTTTGCAAAGCTGTCATCAAGGCAAAGTCTGGCTACTTTGAACAATCTAAAATCTAAAAATATATTTTGATTTGTTTAACACTTTTTTGGTTACTATATGATTCCATATGTGTTATTTCATGGTTTTGATGTATTCACTATTATTCTACAATGTAGAAAATAGTAAAAAATAAATAAAGACAAAGCCTTGAATTTGTAAGTCGCTCTGGATAAGAGCGTCTGCTAAATGACTTAAATGTAAATGTTGAATGGATTGGTGTTTCCACACTTTTGACTGGTACTATATGACTGATCCTCTCAGAAGCCAATTCTCCAGCTAGCCACCACATTCCAGACTTCCATCAGGCTCTTGTGATGCAGCCTTTGACCATCTGGCAGACCCCAGACTGCTGGCTATAAACTTCTCACTTCTCCCTCGTGCTCCTTATTTTCATTCATCTATTTCTCAGAGGATGGAAGGGACAAAGTTGGAACGATGCAGAAGAGAGCATGAAAGAGAGAAAGAGAGAGAGCGAGAGAGAGAGAGAGAGAGAGAGAGAGAGAGAGAGAGGGAGAGCAAGACAAACATTGAGGGAGAGAAAGAGAAAGTGAGCGAAATAAGCATTTCCTGACTAAATTGTTTTTTTTTTAAATAAAACAATTAGAGTGTCATTTCCCCAAATTTGAAACCCTTGTTCAAGGGGGAGGACGCAGAGAACTGTGGGTTGGTGGCGCACAAACACTCTCTCTCACATACACACACACACACACACACTCTCTCTCTCGTTCACACACACACACCTGTCAGTGTCTGTCACCAACACAAAACAGCCTCCTGTCACTGTTACTGCTCCGCATAAGATCCAGCCTCCACTTATCCAATCAAATGATAGATGTTCAGAAGGAGGGGGGGGGTGTAAGGATGGAGGGATGGAGAACAGGAGAGGGGGATCTCAGAGATGGAGGGATGGAGAACAGAACAAGAGGATTAGAGGGATGGAGAACAGAACAAGAGGATTAGAGGGATGGAGAACAGAACAAGATGATTAGAGGGATGGAGAACAGAACAAGAGGATTAGAGGGATGGAGAACAGAACAAGAGGATTAGAGGGATGGAGAACAGAACAAGAGGATTAGAGGGATGGAGAATAGAAGATCTGATAGGTGGACAACAAAAGAAAGTGAAGTATTTTCTGCAGATCCGTTGCACTCTGTGACCATAGGTTGATATGGTAACAGAGTGCTTATTCTTTACCCACGCTAGATTCTGTGTGTGGCTTCTCTTGCAGATAAATCTCATTGGATGTCAGGCGAGATGACCTATTGCAGCAATAGTTAAAACGTCAGTATTTTCACATATTTTAATGAGACCATGTTGGTTGTTGAGGTGAGTCACAAAAGATGAATGTGTTGCAAAAATATACAACATCATTCACAGCATGTCGGTGTATTCGTTATTTCACTTTCCGAGCGGCCTCATCCCCACCATTGTTAAATCATTTTCATTCCATTCTCACCATTGTTTAATCATGTTCCTTCCATCTTCACTATTGTTGAATCATTTTCATTCCATCCCCACCATTGTTGAATCATTTTCATTCCATTCTCACCATTGTTGAATCATCTTCATTCCATTCTCACCATTGTTGAATCATTTTCATTCCATCCTCACCATTGTTGAATCATTTTCATTCCATCCCCACCATTGTTGAATCATTTTCATTCCATTCTCACCATTGTTGAATCATCTTCATTCCATCCTCACCATTGTTGAATCATTTTCATTCCATCCCCACCATTGTTGAATCATTTTCATTCCATTCTCACCATTGTTGAATCATTTTCATTCCATCCCCACCAATCTTGAATCATTTTCATTCCATTCTCACCATTGTTTAATCATTTTCATTCCATTCTCACCATTGTTGAATCATTTTCATTCCATCCCCACCAATCTTGAATCATTTTCATTCCATTCTCACCATTGTTGAATCATATTCATTCCATTCTCACCATTGTTTAATCATTACAGCTTCATTGAGTCTGAGGCATAATTATATCGTCTTTCATATACTTATTAGTTTCTCCTCTGTTCTGTTCCCTCTGTTCTCTTATGGGCCAGAGAAATTATATTCCATATTAACAGCTAGAATTAATTATTGGCTTCTTCCCTCTTGATTGTCAGACAGAGAAGTTTCTTCCCAAAGCAGGGGTGCAGAGGATAGATGAGAGCCAGTTCCAGGCTTGACATTTTAATTAGATTCACAGTGAGAGATTTTTTCAGATTATATTTAAACTCTCATCATCACTAATTCCTTGGGTGGCCTTTTTACAACCTGCATGTGGTCTTTTTAGTGCCCGAGTATAATAACTCTCTTTCTCTGGAGGAAGGCTCTAGTTCAGGGTGTCAAACCAATTTTACCCAGAGGTCAACATTCAGTCGTTAGCAAGGCCTGGGGGGGGCCTTACTAAAGATGTGTTATATTTCCTTGCCATCAATTATTTATTTTTATTGTCCTCTATCCATCAATTATTTTTATTCTGATGCTCCCCTCATCCACAGCTGGAACTTCCATATATGGGCATAGTCTTTTGTATTGGAAAGCATCCTTAGAGTAGGAACTCCATATGTGGGCACAGACATTCCTTATGGAACCCAGCACTGGAGCAGGAAGTCCATATATGGGCCAAGACACCCATATTGAAACACAACTTATTAGCAGAGAACTGCATATATGGACATAGATCCGTGACCATGCCATGCATCCAGTCTTCATTAGCCACAAGCCTGCCTCACTCACCTGAATCACCTTGTTTAATAATCAACCACCCTTTTTAATTGAACCTTTATTTAACTCGGCAAATCAGCTAAGAACAAATTCTTATTTACGATGACAACCTCCCCCGGGTCAAACCCGGACGACACTGGGGACAATTTTGCTCCGCCATATGGGACACCCCAATCATGGCCGGATGTGCTACTGAAATTGAACAAGAGGACTGTAGTGACACTTTTTGCACTGAGATGCAGTGCCTTAGACCACCGTGCCACTCGGGAGACCACAGTATTTAAACAGAGTCATTGACCTACCGCCTTGCCAATGACTCACCTGCCATACTTCCTTCACGATGGGGGGCCAATAGCTCCACCCAGGTCTACGATGGGGGGCCAATAGCTCCACCCAGGTGTACGATGGGGGGCCAATAGCTCCACCCAGGTCTATGATGGGGGGCCAATAGCTCCACCCAGGTCTATGATGGGGGGCCAATAGCTCCACCCAGGTCTATGATGGGGGGCCAATAGCTCCACCCAGGTCTATGATGGGGGGCCAATAGCTCCACCCAGGTCTATGATGGGGGGCCAATAGCTCCACCCAGGTCTATGATGGGGGCCACACCCGCAGAGAAGCCAGCTACCAACCTTGGCTTGTGGCCAGGGGGTTGGCACCGCCAGCAGGCTCAGAATAACCTTAGTTCATGACTAGGAGGCTAGCTACCAACCTTGGTGCAAGAACAGGGGCTGGCTTCCCCATTGACTCACCCTCAAGGCTTCCTGCACAATGGCACCCTCCACCCCCACCCCAAAACCCTCATACCAAACTCTACGGACTACTACCGATTCCTGTTTGTCAGATGGTGAGAAGCTGAACACGTGAAGCAAACATACAGTCACACACACACACACACACACACACACATACGTATACACACGCATATACACACACACACGTCTCCCCAGTGGTTTCACACTTCAGTCTCCCAACAATCAGGCCCCTCTCCCACCTGCAATCACACTACGCTGATGGACTGGGCGTCCCCGGTGCGTCGTGAAACACACAACCTCCGTCGAACCCACCCCCCTCCACACACAGAGACACAGCAGGGGGTTAGTAGGGGGAGTGGCCATAATGGAGCAGGGGAAGGCCAGGGTAGGCTGGTCATCCTTAGACACCACCACGCTGTCATCCTCTGCCCCTGACAGAGCCCAGCTCAGCCTCCTGTATGGATGGGCAACGGTATAGCACAGAAATCACCACAGAGAGACGAGCTACCGTGTCACTTCCTGACATCCAGAACCCGAACAAACAAAAGAAAGGAAACGCTTTCTGAAACAGACAGTTTTATCCTCCAGAGAAAACACAGCAATCAAAAAGAAAGAATAACAGCTTCTGAATCAAACATTTAAATCAAACCGACCCTCCAGCCACCTCTTTTGTCGGGGAAGTGGGTGGGTAGGAGAGCATAGGCCAAATCCTCTAAAACAAAGAAGAAGAACAAAAACAAGAACGCCAGAACCAAAAGGAGAAGAAGAAGATGAAAGTGTTCTAATGAGAGAAAGCAGAGGAGATGTGTGTATCTCTCTTCCTTCTTGCCTTTTGCTCATCCTGGATGTTTACTAAGCACACACACACACAGCACTATTAGAAGCGATTAGATTAGATCAGAGGTGAACTGACATGGGGAGATAGAATGTGGATTCCCCCTCTCCCCAGGCATACTGTTTAATGCCAGGCAGAGTTGGCAGGGTTGGCAGGTGGGGTAAAAGGTGAGTCGTGTTCCAGTCCGGGGAGAATCGATTCCCTTCACACTACCAGCTGCATTAATTAATGATCCATATTCTCCCTCCTCTCCCCCTCTCCACCTCTCTTCCTCTCCACCTCCCCCCCTTTCCCTCCTTCCCCCTCTCTCCCTCCACCTCTCCACCTCCCCCCCTTTCCCTCCTTCCCTCTCTCTCCCTCCACCTCCCCACCTCTCCCCCTCTCCCTCCTTCCCTCCTCTCCCCCTCCACCTCTCCCCCTCTTCCCTCCTTCCCCCTCTCTCCCTCCACCTCCACCTCCCCCTTTCCCTCCTTCCCCCTCTCTCCCTCCACCTCTCCCCCTTCCCTCCTTCCCCCTCTTTCCCTCCACCTCTCCCCCTCTCCCTCCTTCCCCCCCTCCTCCTCCTCTCCACCTCCCCACCTTTCCCTCCTTCCCCCTCTCTCCCTCCACCTCCCCACCTCCTCACCTCTCCCCCTCTTTCCCTCCTCTCCCCTTCTCCACCTCTCTCCCTCCTCCTCCTCTCCACCTCCCCACCTTTCCCTCCTTCCCCCTCCCCTCTCCCTCCACCTCCCCACCTCCTCCCTCTCCCCTCCCCTCCTTCCCCCTTCTCCACCTCTCTCCCTCCTCCTCCTCTCCACCTCCACCTCCTCTCCACCTCCTCCTCTCCCCCTCTTTCCCTCCTCTCCCCTTCTTTCCCTCCTCTCCCCTTCTCCACCTCCGCTGCCCCTCCACCTCCCCTTCACCTCCTCTCCCCGTCCACCTCCTCTCCACCTCTCCCCCTGTCTCCCCCTCTCCCTCTTCCTCCTCTCCCGCTCTCCCTCCTCTACCTCTCTCTTCCTCCTCTCTCCCGCTCTCCCTCCTCTACCTCTCTCTTCCACCTCTCCCCCGCTCTCTCCTGCTCTTCCTCCTCTCCTCCTCTCCACTCTCTCCTCCACCTCTCCCCCTTTCTCCCTCTCCTACCATAAAAGCACCAGCTCCATCCCAAATGGCACACTATTCCCTACAGTGCCTATATAGTGCACTTCTTATGACCAGGGCCCATAGGGCATGGTTGTCCATTAGGATGCAGCCACAAATAAGAAGACTGTAATATCATAACAGATAAATATCTGTCTCCACAGAGCATAAATTCTGTTACATGTCGTTCATGAGCCTTTGTTGTTATTGATCAGTTTTTCTTTACAACCAGATGTCTGCAGGGCAGGCACACCACAATCACGTTGGTGAGAGAAAAGAGGGAAAGAGAGAAAGAGAAGGAAGAGGAGGAGGAGGAGGAAGGGCTAAAGGGATAGGATGACGGATGTTACCATGGATTACTGCTGCCCCCTACTGTTAGATCTGGAACATTCCAAAATCTACAACACACACACACACACACACCTAACATAAACCACAGGTAGAACTGTAGATTTCTGTGCGATAAAGACCCAGCTACCACATATAGTTCTGAGAACCATATTTTTCTTAGAGCTTGGTGAGAGCGTGGTTATCTTATGGATATTTTGCAGGACAGTTGGGGATTGGTGCAGGACAGTTGGGGATTGGTGCAGGACAGTTGGGAATTGGTGCAGGACAGTTGGGGATTGGTGCAGGACAGTTGGGGATTGGTGCAGGACAGTTGGGGATTGGTGCAGGACAGTTGGGGATTGGTGCAGGACAGTTGGGGATTGGTGCAGGACAGTTGGGGATTGGTGCAGGACAGTTGGGGATTGGTGCAGGACAGTTGGGGATTGGTGCAGGACAGTTGGGATTGGTGCAGGACAGTTGGGATTGGTGCAGGATTCTTGGGAATGGTGCAGGATTCTTGGGAATGGTGCAGGATTGTTGGGAATGGTGCAGGATTGTTGGGAATGGTGCAGGACAGTTGGGATTGGTGCAGGACAGTTGGGAATGGTGCAGGACAGTTGGGGATTGGTGCAGGACAGTTGGGAATGGTGCAGGATTCTTGGGAATGGTGCAGGATTGTTGGGAATGGTGCAGGATTGTTGGGAATGTTGCAGGATAGTTGCTCGGCTTTGGAATATTCGTGGCACATTTAAGGAACTTTTCCCCCAAAATTGGTTGAATTCGTTGAATTAAATTTCATTTTTTAGTCATGTTCTAGGGATATTCTTCAACTGTTTTGACATTTGCGAATGTCCTCAAATTGTTCAGTGTTAAAGAACATGCGTTAAGAACGGTCTTCTGTGGGAATTTCAATACTTCTAACAGGTGTCTTCATAGTTCTATTTACAGTTTAGAAAACGTTAACAAAAAACTTTGCGTAAAAACCATAAGAAAACTTTAGTACCGTTCAGAGAATGTTCAAAGAATGCCATTTAAAAACACATACATTCCGTTCCCTACGTCAACAAAACTCTGTCTGTCCTCTGTTGTTAAATTTGTTCAGGAGTGTTGGCCACACCCGCTAATTGGCCAAACCTGATCTTAATCAGTGTCTATTTGAAATGGGGTCGGTTCAAATATACTAAAATTAACAACTTTGTATGAGTTAATAAAAAAAACATGGCATCCTAACCATTCTGGTGGCGCAATTGCATGGATAGAGAACAGAAGATCATAGTTTGAAATCTCACTGACGCATTGTCACAATAATGTAAAGGGGTTGACATGATTAATCCCTAAGCAGATGAATTTCCATGTGTCCTATCTGTGCTTCGAGTTCAAAATGTTAACCCAAACTAGGCTACCAGTATTATTCATTATAAACGTATTAAAACGTTGTCAGAACATTATTTGCTTACCTTCAAATAACCTATAGTTTGTGTTCTCAGAACGCTAATAAAGCCTCCCAGGAAAACTTTCAGGGAACCACAGTAAGATGTTCTCAGAACCTCCCTGGAACCAGAGTAAAACATTCTCAGAACCTCCCTGGAACCATAGTAAAACATTCTCAGAACCTCCCTGGAACCATAGTAAAACATTCTCAAAATCTCCCTGGAACCATAGTAAAACATTCTCAGAACCTCCCCGGAACCATAGTAAAACATTCTCAGAACCTCCCTGGAACCACAGTAAAACATTCTCAGAACCTCCCTGGAACCATAGTAAAACATTCTCAGAACCTCCCTGGAACCATAGTAAAACATTCTCAGAATCTCCCTGGAACCAGAGTAAAACATTCTCAGAACCTCCCTGGAACCATAGTAAAACATTCTCAGAATCTCCCTGGAACCATAGTAAAACATTCTCAGAACCTCCCCGGAACCATAGTAAAACATTCTCAGAATCTCCCTGGAACCATAGTAAAACATTCTCAGAACCTCCCAGCAACCTAAAAATGTACGTTCCAAGAACAGGTGAAATGTTCACTTCGGCTCTCATATCTTACCAGTCAGGAAAAGTATGGCTTAGTTCCCAAAAA
>NC_088242.1:6607959-6722376 GCF_036934945.1 Oncorhynchus masou masou
AAATGGAGCTAGGCCCTAAACACTGGGGATAATGACAGAGGTAAATGGAGCTAGGCCCTAGACACTGGGGATAATGACAGAGGTAAATGGAGCTAGGCTCTAGACACTGGGGATAATGACAGAGGTAAATGGAGCTAGGCCCTAGACACTGGGGATAATGACAGAGGTAAATGGAGCTAGGCTCTAGACACTGGGGATAATGACTAAGGTAAATGGAGCTAGGCCCTAGACACTGGGGATAATGACTAAGGTAAATGGAGCTAGGCCCTAGACACTGGGGATAATGACAGAGGTAAATGGAGCTAGGCTCTAGACACTGGGGATAATGACTAAGGTAAATGGAGCTAGGCCCTAGACACTGGGGATAATGACTAAGGTAAATGGAGCTAGGCCCTAGACACTGGGGATAATGACAGAGGTAAATGGAGCTAGGATCTAGACACTGGGGATAATGACTAAGGTAAATGGAGCTAGGCCCTAGACACTGGGGATAATGACAGAGGTAAATGGAGCTAGGCTCTAGACACTGGGGATAATGACTAAGGTAAATGGAGCTAGGCCCTAGACACTGGGGATAATGACTAAGGTAAATGGAGCTAGGCCCTAGACACTGGGGATAATGACTAAGGTAAATGGAGCTAGGCCCTAGACACTGGGGATAATGACTAAGGTAAATGGAGCTAGGCCCTAGACACTGGGGATAATGACTAAGGTAAATGGAGCTAGGCCCTAGACAGGGGATAATGACAGAGGTAAATGGAGCTAGGCCCTAGACACTTGGGATAATGACAGAGGTAAATGGAGCTAGGCCCTAGACACTGGGGATAATGACAGAGGTAAATGGAGCTAGGCCCTAGACACTGGGAATAATGACAGAGGTAAATGGAGCTGGGCCCTAGACACTGGGGATAATGACTGAGAGGTAAATGGGGCTAGGCCCTAGACACTGGAGATAATGACAGAGGTAAATGGAGCTAGGCCCTAGACAGGGATAATGACAGAGGTAAATGGGGCTAGGCCCTAGACACTGGGGATAATGACAGAGGTACATGGAGCTAGGCCCTAGACGGGGGATAATGACAGAGGTACATGGAGCTAGGCTCTAGACACTGGGGATAATGACTGAGAGGTAAATGGGGCTGGGCTCTAGACACTGGGGATAATGACTAGGTGAGGTAAATGGAGCTAGGCTCTAGACACTGGGGATAATGACTGAGAGGTAAATGGAGCTAGGCCCTAGACAGGGATAATGACAGAGGTAAATGGGGCTAGGCCCTAGACACTGGGGATAATGACAGAGGTACATGGAGCTAGGCCCTAGACGGGGGATAATGACAAGAGGTACATGGATAAGACACTGATAATGACTGAGAGGTAAATGGGGCTGGGCTCTAGACACTGGGGATAATGACTAAGTGAGGTAAATGGAGCTAGGCTCTAGACACTGGGGATAATGACTGAGAGGTAAATGGGGCTGGGCTCTAGACACTGGGGATAATGACTAAGTGAGGTAAATGGAGCTAGGCTCTAGACACTGGGGATAATGACTGAGAGGTAAATGGGGCTGGGCCCTAGACACTGGGGATAATGACAGAGGTAAATGGAGCTAGGCCCTAGACACTGGGGATAATGACAGAGGTAAATGGAGCTAGGCCCTAGACACTGGGGATAATGACTGAGAGGTAAATGGAGCTAGGCTCTAGACACTGGGGATAATGACAGAGAGGTAAATGGGGCTGGGCCCTAGACACTGGGGATAATGACAGAGGTAAATGGAGCTAGGCCCTAGACACTGGGGATAATGACTGAGAGGCAAATGGAGCTAGGCCCTAGACACTGGGGATAATGACTGAGAGGTAAATGGAGCTAGGCCCTAGACACTGGGGATAATGACTGAGAGGTAAATGGAGCTAGGCTCTAGACACTGGGGATAATGACTGAGAGGTAAATGGAGCTAGGCTCTAGACACTGGGGATAATGACAGAGGTAAATGGAGCTAGGCTCTAGACAGGGGATAATGACTAAATGGAGAGGCTAAATGGAGCTAGGCTGAGGGTAAATGGGGCCTAGACCCTGGGGATAATGACAGAGGTAAATGGAGCTGGGCCCTAGACAGGGGATAATGACAGAGGTAAATGGAGCTAGGCCCTAGACAGGGGATAATGACTGAGAGGTAAATGGAGCTAGGCCCTAGACAGGGGATAATGACAGAGGTAAATGGAGCTGGGCCCTAGACAGGGGATAATGACTGAGAGGTAAATGGAGCTAGGCCCTAGACAGGGGATAATGACTGAGAGGTAAATGGGGCTGGGCCCTAGACAGGGGATAATGACTGAGAGGTAAATGGGGCTAGGCCCTAGACACTGGGGATAATGACTGAGAGGTAAATGGGGCTAGGCCCTAGACACTGGGGATAATGACTGAGAGGTAAATGGAGCTAGGCCCTAGACACTGGGGATAATGACAGAGGTAAATGCTGGGCCCTAGAGGGGATAATGACAGAGGTAAATGGGGCTAGGCCCTAGACACTGGGGATAATGACTGAGAGGTAAATGGGGCTCCCTAGACACTGCTGAGAGGCAAATGGAGCTAGGCCCAGACAGGGGATAATGACTGAGAGGTAAATGGGCTGGCCCTATGGGGATAATGACTGAGAGGCAAATGGAGCTAGGCCTAGACTTAATGACTGAGAGGCAAATGGAGCTAGGCCCTCACTGGGGATAATGACCTCCCTCAGGGATAATGACTGAGAGGTAAATGGAGCTGGCTCTAGACCTCCAGGCTCCCTGTCCTGACTAAATCTGCCCTCTCCTCTGCCCTCTAAAAGGAGCCTCTCACTCTGCCCCTCCTGTCCTCTCTCTCTTCTGTCATTATTAACTCTTCATGTCCTGTCCTGTCCTCCGCTGTCCCTGTCCTCTCCTCTCCTGTCCTCCACTCCCCTGTCCCCTCCTCTGCCCTCTCCTCTCCCCTCCTCTGCCCCTGACTCTCCTGTCCTCTCCTCTCCTGTCCTCTCCTCTTCTGTCCTCTCATGTCCTGTCCTGTCCTCTCCTCTCCTCTTCTGTCCTCTCCTCTCATGTCCTCTCCTCTGCCCCTGTCCTCTCATGTCCTCTACTCCCCTCTCCTGTCCTTTCCTCTACCCCTGTCCTCTCCTCTCCTGGCCTCAATGCTTTCTATGGATGTATCATTATGCTAATGCCCAGCCTCCATCACTCTATCTGTCCATCCCTCTATCTGTCCATCCCTCATTGTTTACAAAAACAATAACCTCAAGGAAAATATAAATAAATGTTTCTATTTTTCAGTCTGCTGATACCTAGAGCAGCGCTTACTGCTTCTAATCCCCAGACATCACAGAGCCACTGGGGCTTCAAAGTGATGGCATACATGGTAGCAGTCATATAAACACACACTCTCTCTCTCACACACACACACACTCTCTCTCAAGTCTCTGCTGGGTAGCTCCATCCAGTCAGTGAGTGAGATTCAACAGATGGTCTAACTGAAGGCTGCTCAGCTCCGTCACTGGGGAGGCCTGGGGGTTCAGTGGTCCAATGGAGCCAGTGAAATCTGTCACAAACCACGGTGGAAAATGTCTCGCAGTTCCAACAAATGCTAATTCAAATCATGTGAGGTCAACAACAAACAAAAAAAAACGAGGAGGGGTGGAGGGAGGGTGGTCGGCGGGGTTGGAGGGGACTCTGAATGTGTTCCAATTTAGAAATGGCACTGTGTGACAAAACCATCCTTCTAAAAAGGGCATTGAAATTTCTCTGGCCCGAGGACAGACAGACACAAATGAGCAGGACTCTGAGCAGGATGTGGTGGTGGTGTGACATTCTGGGTGCCGTTGTGACGTTTTCTTCAGAAACGAACCCCCCCGACACATTCCATCAGAAGGCCGGAATAAAACCCTGCTCTGTTGCCTCACAATGGGTCCATAGCTCAAAGAGCTAACAATAACAATATTCCATTGCGATTACATTCACAACTGCAATTAGCTAACAGCTAACATTTTAGATACAACAACAAGATACAAAAACAACAACATTTGAAAATGGAGAGTGTTTTATTGTTTATTTCACTTTATATATTATCTACCTCACTTGCTTTGGCAATGTTAACACATGTTTCCCATGCCAATAAAGCCCTTGAATTGAATTGAGTGATAAATCGCAATTCTGGACTCTACACTCTACACAGTAACCTTCTGACCGCAATTGGCCAGTAGATTACTGTAATTTATTTTACAGTACAGCTACTGTAATCCATTTTACAGGTAGTCAAATTTTTTGACTGAAATCAAATTTATAGTAAAGTCAAGCAGGCACTCTTGTCCTTAGCAACGTGCATCCGATGTTTGTTTAAAAAAAAACATCACAGTCACGTAAAACCTCTCTGTATCCGTTACTGTGGATGTTGTTATAAGGATACACTCGTCTTCAAAATAAGTGTAATAACAAGATGCATCTCTGACTATTCTCTTTTACTGTAGTTACAAAGTGTTGGAGAAAAGCAGGTTGGCTGCCAGGAATGTTTATTTTACTGTGTATTAATGAATATCTTGGGTTTTATATCACTTGCGCATTTAGAGGCAAAGCTCTTCCAAACTGGCCGTAACTACAGAACAGAACAGATGGATACGGTTACATATTCAACCGTTAAAGGTTTGAAACTGCCACTCTGATCTGTTCTCTACATACATTTAATTATTTGGGAACTTCATCCAAATATCACTTAAATTGGGATCGCACTCCCACTAACGGGTGCAACAAATATAGCCACTTACAAGGCACGCCTTACAATATGTTAATGAGCCAGTGATTCATTCCCTTCCCACAATACTTTCCCACAATGCATTTTCAGTTTGCTGCATTAAATATACAGCAAAACAGGACTTTATTGTTGAATTGTATTGAAATTGTAATTATAATCATTATAAATGACATGGCCAAATGAGGCGGTCTTCTGGTCAGACTCCGGAGACGGGCACATTGTGCACCACTCCCTAGCATTCTCTCGCCAATGTCCAGTCTCTTGACAACAAGGTTGATGAAATCCGAGCAAGGGTAGCATTCCAGAGGGACATCAGAGACTAACGTTCTTTGCTTCACGGAAACCTGGCTCACTGGAGAGACGCTATCCGAAGCGGTGCAGCCAACGGGTTTCTCCACGCATCGCGCCGACAGAAACAAACACCTTTCTGGTAAGATGAGGGGTGGGGGCGTATGCCTTATGGCTAACGAGACATGGTGTGATCACAGAAACATACAGGAACTCAAATCCTTCTGTTCACCTGATTTAGAATTCCTCACAATCAAATGTCGACCGCATTATCTACCAAGATAATTATTCTTTGATTATAATCACAGCCGTATATATTCCCCCCCAAGCAGACACATCGATGGCTCTGAACAAACTTTATTTGACTCTTTGCAAACTGGAATCCATACATCCTGAGGCTGCATTCATTGTAGCTGGGGATTTTAACAAGGCTAATCTGAAAACAAGACTCCCTAAATTGTATCAGCATATCGATTGCGCAACCAGGGCTGGCAAAACCTTGGATCATTGCTATTCTAACTTCCGCAACGCCTATAAGGCCCTGCACCGCCTTCCTTTCGGAAAATCTGACCACGACTCCATTTTGTTGATCCCTGCCTACAGACAGAAACTAAAACAAGAAGCTCCCACGCTGAGGTCTGTCCAACGCTGGTCCGACCAAGCTGATTCCACACACCAAGACTGCTTCCATCACGTGGACTGGGATATGTTTTGTATTGCGTCAGACAACAACATTGACGAATACGATGATTCGGTGTGCGAGTTCATTAGAACGTGCGTTGAAGATGTCGTTCCCATAGCAACGATTAAAACATTCCCAAACCAGAAACCGTGTATTGATGGCAGCATTCGCGTGAAACTGAAAGCGCGAACCACTGCTTTTAATCAGGGCAAGGTGACTGGTAACATGACCGAATACAAACAGTGCAACTATTCCCTCCACAAGGCTATCAAACAAGCTAAGCGTCAGTATAGAGACAAAGTAGAATCTCAATTCAACGGCTCAGACACAAGAGGTATGTGGCAGGGTCTACAGTCAATCACGGACTACAAAAAGAAAACCAGCCCAGTCACGGACCAGGATGTCTTGCTCCCAGGCAGACTAAATACATTTTTTGCCCGCTTTGAGGACAATACAGTGCCACTGACACGGCCTGCAACGAAAACATGCGGACTCTCCTTCACTGCAGCCGAGGTGAGTAAAACATTTAAACGTGTTAACCCTCGCAAGGCTGCAGGCCCAGACGGCATCCCCAGACGCGCCCTCAGAGCATGCGCAGACCAGCTGGCTGGTGTGTTTACGGACATATTCAATCAATCACTATACCAGTCTGCTGTTCCCACATGCTTCAAGAGGGCCACCATTGTTCCTGTTCCCAAGAAAGCTAAGGTAACTGAGCTAAATGACTACCGCCCCGTAGCACTCACTTCCGTCATCATGAAGTGCTTTGAGAGACCAGTCAAGGACCATATCACCTCCACCCTACCTGACACCCTAGACCCACTCCAATTTGCTTACCGCCCAAATAGGTCCACAGAGGATGCAATCTCAACCACACTGCACACTGCCCTAACCCATCTGGACAAGAGGAATACCTACGTGAGAATGCTGTTCATCGACTACAGCTCGGCATTTAACACCATAGTACCCTCCAAGCTCGTCATCAAGCTCGAGACCCTGGGTCTCGACCCCGCCCTGTGCAACTGGGTACTGGACTTCCTGACAGGCCGCCCCCAGGTGGTGAGGGTAGGCAACAACATCTCCACCCCGCTGATCCTCAACACTGGGGCCCCACAAGGGTGCGTTCTGAGTCCTCTCCTGTACTCCCTGTTCACCCATGACTGCATGGCCACGCACGCCTCCAACTCAATCATCAAGTTTGCGAACGACACAACAGTGGTAGGCTTGATTACCAACAATGACGAGACGGCCTACAGGGAGGAGGTGAGGGCCCTCGGAGTGTGGTGTCAGGAAAATAACCTCACACTCAACATCAACAAAACTAAGGAGATGATTGTGGACTTCAGGAAACAGCAGAGGGAACACCCCCCTATCCACATCGATGGAACAGTAGTGGAGAGGGTAGTAAGTTTTAAGTTCCTCGGCATACACATCACAGACAAACTGAATTGGTCCACTCACACAGACAGCATCGTGAAGAAGGCGCAGCAGCGCCTCTTCAACCTCAGGAGGCTGAAGAAATTCGGCTTGTCACCAAAAGCACTCACAAACTACAGACGCACAATCGAGAGCATCCTGGCGGGCTGTATCACCGCCTGGTACGGCAACTGCTCCGCCCACAACCGTAAGGCTCTCCAGAGGGTAGTGAGGTCTGCACAACGTATCACCGGGGGCAAACTACCTGCCCTCCAGGACACCTACACCACCCGATGTTACAGGAAGGCCATAAAGATCATCAAGGACAACACCCACCCAAGCCACTGCCTGTTCACCCCGCTATCATCCAGAAGGCGAGGTCAGTACAGGTGCATCAATGCTGGGACCGAGAGACCGAAAAACAGATTCTATCTCAAGGCCATCAGACTGTTAAACAGCAACCACTAACATTGAGTGGCTGCTGCCAACACAATGACACTGACTCAACTCCAGCCACTTTAATAAGGGGAATTGATGGGAAATGATGTAAATATATCACTAGCCACTTTAAACAATGCTACCTAATATAATGTTTACATACCCTACATTATTCATCTCATATGTATACGTATATACTGTACTCTATATCATCTACTGCATCTTTATGTAATACATGTATCACTAGCCACTTTAACTATGCCACTTTGTTTACATACTCATCTCATATGTATATACTGTACTCGATACCATCTACTGTATCTTGCCTATGCTGCTCTGTACCATCACTTATTCATATATCTTTATGTACATATTCTTTATCCCCTTACACTTGTGTATAAGACAGTAGTTTTGGAATTGTTAGTTAGATTACTTGTTGGTTATTACTGCATTGTCGGAACTAGAAGCACAAGCATTTCGCTACACTCGCATTAACATCTGCTAGCCATGTGTATGTGACAAATAAAATTTGATTTGATTTGAGTATCAACTGATATTAGGGGTGGCAGGGTAGACTGGTGGTTAGAGACAGGTAGCCTAGTGGTTAGAGACAGGTAGCCTAGTGGTTAGAGACAGGTAGCCTAGTGGTTAGAGCAGGTAGCCTAGTGGTTAGAGCAGGTAGCCTAGTGGTTAGAGACAAGTAGCCTAGTGGTTAGAGGCAGGTAGCCTAGTGGTTAGAGCAGGTAGCCTAGTGGTTAGAGACAGGTAGCCTAGTGGTTAGAGGCAGGTAGCCTAGTGGTTAGAGGCAGGTAGCCTAGTGGTTAGAGGCAGGTAGCCTAGTGGTTAGAGGCAGGTAGCCTAGTGGTTAGAGGCAGGTAGCCTAGTGGTTAGAGGCAGGTAGCCTAGTGGTTAGAGGCAGGTAGCCTAGTGGTTAGAGGCAGGTAGCCTAGTGGTTAGAGCAGGTAGCCTAGTGGTTAGAGACAGGAAGCATTGTGGTTAGAGGCAGGTAGCCTGGTGGTTAGAGTGTTGGGCCAATAAACAGAAAGGTTGCTGGATCAAATCCCCGAGCAGACAAGGTAAAAATCTGTCGATCTGCCCCTAAGCAAGGCTGTTAACCCACTGTTCCCCTGAACAAGGCTGTTCACCTGAACAAGGCTGTTAACCCCACTGTTCCCCTGAACAAGGCTGTTAACCCACTGTTCCCCTGAACAAGGCTGTTAACCCACTGTTCCCCTGAACAAGGCAGTTAACCCACTGTTCCCCTGAACAAGGCAGTTAACCCACTGTTCCTCTGAGCAAGGCAGTTAACCCACTGTTCCCTTGAAGAAGGCTGTTAACCCACTGTTCCCCTGAACAGCCAGTTAACCCACTGTTCCCCTGAACAAGGCTGTTAACCCACTGTTCCCCTGAACAAGGCTGTTAACCCACTGTTCCCCTGAACAAGGCAGTTAACCCACTGTTCCCCTGAACAAGGCAGTTAACCCACTGTTCCCCTGAACAAGGCAGTTAACCCACTGTTCCCCTGAACAAGGCAGTTAACCCACTGTTCCCTGAACAAGGCAGTTAACCCACTGTTCCCCTGAACAAGGCAGTTAACCCACTGTTCCCCTGAACAAGGCAGTTAACCCACTGTTCCCTGAACAAGGCAGTTAACCCACTGTTCCCCTGAGCAAGGCTGTTAACCCACTGTTCCCTTGAACAAGGCAGTTAACCCCACTGTTCCCCTGAACAAGTTGTGGAGTTAACCCCTCTGTTCCCTGAACAAGGCTGTTAACCCCACTGTTCCCCGAACAAGGCTGTTAACCCACTGTTCCCCTGAACAGCCAGTTAACCCATTCCCCTGAACAAGGCTGTTAACCCTGTTCCCCTGACTGATTTCCCATGTTCCCTGTACAAGGCAGTTAACCCACTGTTCCCTTGAACAAGGCATATTAACCCACTGTTCCCCTGAACAAGGCTGTTAACCCACTGTTCCCCTGAACAAGGCTGTTAACCCACTGTTCCCCTGAACAAGGCTGTTAACCCACTGTTCCCCTGAACAAGGCTGTTAACCCACTGTTCCCCCCTAACATTAGTGCAATTAACCCACTGTTCCCCTGAACAAGGCTTAATTTTTCCCCTGAACAATTTATTAACTTTTTTCCCTGAACAAGGCTGTTAACCCACTGTTCCCTGAACAAGGCAGTTAACCCACTGTTTTCCCTGAACAAGGCAGTTTCCCACTGTTCCTCTGATGTGATTGGGAAAGTTAACCCACTGTTCCCTTGAAGTACTCAGGCTGTTAACCCACTGTTCCCTGAACAGTTCCAGTTAACCCATGTTCCCCTGAACACCAGTTAACCCATGTTCCCTGAACAGCCAGTTAACTTGTATTCCCTGAACAGCCATTAACCCACTGTTCCCCTGAACTGTTTGTACTGTTTTAACCCACTGTTCCCGGCTGAATCAAGACAGTTAACCCACTGTTCCCTGAACAGCCAGTTAACCAGTTCCCCCTGAACAGCCACTGTTCCCCTGAACAACCAGTTAACCCACTGTTCCCCTGAACAAGGCTGTTTGTACCCACTGTTTGAATTCCTGTTAACCCATGTTCCCTGAATTCTGGCTTTTAACCCACTTTGTTCCTGTTTGTACAAGGCAGTTAACCCACTGTTCCCTGAACAAGGCTGTTTGTACCCACTGTTCCCCTGAACTCTGTTTGTACCCTGTTCCCCTGAACAAGTTTGTATTCTGTTCCCCTGAACAAGGCTGTTAACCCTGTTTGAACAAGGCTGTTAACCTTTTGTATTCTGTTTGTACAAGGCTGTTAACCCTGTTCCCCTGTTTGTAACCCACTGTTTGAACAAGGCTGTTTGTACTCACTGTTTGAACAAGTTTTGTAACCCACTGTTTGTAAGGCTGTTTGTACCCACTGTTTGTACCCTGTTTGTATTCTGTTTGAACTCTGTGTATTCTGTTTGTATTCTGTTTGAACAAGGCAGTCCCACTGTTTGTACTCCTGTTTGTTCTCCTGTTTGTTAACTCACTGTTCCCTCTGAACAAGGCTGTTTGAACTCTGTTTGTATTCCCCTGAACAAGGCTGTTAACTCCTGTTCCCTGAACAAGGCTGTTTGTACCACTGTTCCCCTGAACAAGGCTGTTTGTACTCCTGTTCCCTGTATTCTGTTTGTACTCCTGTTTGTACCCCTGTTTGTACTCTGTTTGTACTCCACTGTTCCCCTTTGAACTCTGGCTGTTTGTACCCACTGTTCCCCTGAACAAGGCTGTTTGTACTCACTGTTCCCCTGTATTCAAGGCTGTTAACCCACTGTTCCCCTGTACAAGGCTGTTTTGTACCCACTGTTCCCCTGTTTGTAGGCTGTTAACCCACTGTTCCCTGTTTGTACCTGTTCCCCCTGAACAAGGCTGTTTGTACCCACTGTTCCCTGTTTGTAGGCAGTTTGTACCCACTGTTCCCCTGAACTCTGTTAACCCACTGTTCCCTGAACAAGGCTGTTTGTACCCTGTTCCCCTGTACAAGGCAGTTTGTACTCCTGTTTGTTCCCTGTTTGGCTGTTTGTACCCTGTTTGTTCCCCTGTTTGTAGGCTGTTAACCCACTGTTTGTACAAGGCTGTTAACCCCTGTTCCCCTAACAAGGCTGTTTGTACCCTGTTGTTCCCCTGAACAAGGCAGTTAACCCACTGTTCCCTGAACAAGGCTGTTTGTACCCACTGTTCCCCTGAACAATTCTGTTTTGTACCCACTGTTCCCCTGAACCTGTTTGTACTGTTCCCCAGGCTCCTGTTTGTGGATGTTGTTTAAGGCAGCCCTCTGCACCTCTCTGATTCAGAGGGGTTGGGTTAAATGCAGTCGTGTGAAATCCATGGATTAGATCCTAATTGACTGATTTCCATATATGACCTGTAACAGTAAAATATTTGAGCTTGTAACATTCATATTTTTGTTCAGTGTTGATAAAGTAAAAGGCCACAGTTTTCAAAATAAGAATGGTATTATAGCTAGGATGCTAAGTAATTATACTACAATGTCTAACATTAGTGCAATAATTATACTATATGTAATAGCTAATTTTTTAAGTAATTTATTAGACTTTTTTCACTGGTACAGTGTAACGCTGCGCATGATGTTACACTCTGTTTTCCCAGAGATCTGTTTCTCCCGTTGATGGTGATGTGATTGGGAAAAGATACTCGGTACAACAACAAAAAATATAAACCAAGACGACAGAAGAAAAATGCTTCTACTCCACCGGCCATGTTGTGGAGTTTCTTGTTGTTTTCTCCAGGTATAAGCGAATCGGTCTGTGTTCACGTTCCCGGTCTGAATCCTTGCGTACTTCACTCCTCCACAATTATCCGCTGCAGCAGGATTCTAGTATATGCAACAACATTCAGACCTACATCTGTACATTTTTAAATGGAAAACCAAAATGAGCTGAATCAGAACAGAACCCAACCCATAAAAAGTGAACCAGTAGCCTATGGTACGGTTCAGTACCCAGGTGGAAAAACCAAAACGTACTCCTGTTTGTACTCTGTTTGTACTCCTGTTTGTACTCCTGTTTGTACTCTGTTTGTATTCTGTTTGTATTCTGTTTGTATTCTGTTTGTATTCTGTTTGTACTCCTGTTTGTACTCCTGTTTGTACTCTGTTTGTACTCTGTTTGTATTCTGTTTGTACTCTGTTTGTACTCTGTTTGTATTCTGTTTGTACTCCTGTTTGTACTCCTGTTTGTACTCCTGTTTGTACTCCTGTTTGTATTCTGTTTGTACTCTGTTTGTACTCCTGTTTGTATTCTGTTTGTACTCCTGTTTGTATTCTGTTTGTATTCTGTTTGTATTCTGTTTGTATTCTGTTTGTACTCTGTTTGTACTCCTGTTTGTACTCCTGTTTGTATTCTGTTTGTACTCTGTTTGTACTCCTGTTTGTACTCCTGTTTGTACTCTGTTTGTACTCTGTTTGTACTCCTGTTTGTACTCCTGTTTGTACTCCTGTTTGTATTCTGTTTGTATTCTGTTTGTACTCCTGTTTGTACTCCTGTTTGTACTCTGTTTGTACTCCTGTTTGTATTCTGTTTGTACTCTGTTTGTACTCCTGTTTGTACTCTGTTTGTACTCTGTTTGTACTCCTGTTTGTATTCTATTTGTATTCTGTTTGTACTCCTGTTTGTATTCTGTTTGTACTCTGTTTGTACTCCTGTTTGTATTCTGTTTGTACTCCTGTTTGTACTCTGTTTGTACTGTTTGTACTCCTGTTTGTACTCCTGTTTGTACTCCTGTTTGTATTCTGTTTGTATTCTGTTTGTACTCCTGTTTGTATTCTGTTTGTATTCTGTTTGTACTCCTGTTTGTATTCTGTTTGTACTCTGTTTGTACTCCTGTTTGTACTCTGTTTGTACTCCTGTTTGTACTCTGTTTGTACTCCTGTTTGTATTCTGTTTGTACTCCTGTTTGTATTCTGTTTGTACTCCTGTTTGTATTCTGTTTGTACTCCTGTTTGTATTCTGTTTGTATTCTGTTTGTATTCTGTTTGTACTCTGTTTGTACTCCTGTTTGTACTCCTGTTTGTATTCTGTTTGTACTCTGTTTGTACTCTGTTTGTATTCTGTTTGTATTCTGTTTGTACTCCTGTTTGTACTCCTGTTTGTACTCCTGTTTGTACTCTGTTTGTACTCTGTTTGTACTCCTGTTTGTATTCTGTTTGTACTCCTGTTTGTATTCTGTTTGTATTCTGTTTGTACTCCTGTTTGTATTCTGTTTGTATTCTGTTTGTACTCCTGTTTGTATTCTGTTTGTACTCTGTTTGTACTGTTTGTACTCCTGTTTGTACTCTGTTTGTATTCTGTTTGTACTCCTGTTTGTACTCCTGTTTGTATTCTATTTGTACTCTGTTTGTATTCTGTTTGTACTCCTGTTTGTATTCTGTTTGTATCCTGTTTGTACTCCTGTTTGTACTCTGTTTGTACTCCTGTTTGTACTCCTGTTTGTACTCTGTTTGTACTCTGTTTGTATTCTGTTTGTATTCTGTTTGTACTCTGTTTGTACTCTGTTTGTACTCTGTTTGTACTCTGTTTGTACTCCTCCTGTTTGTACTCCTGTTTGTACTCCTGTTTGTACTCCTGTTTGTATTCTGTTTGTACTCCTGTTTGTATTCTGTTTGTACTCCTGTTTGTATTCTGTTTGTACTCCTGTTTGTACTCTGTTTGTATTCTGTTTGTACTCCTGTTTGTATTCTGTTTGTATTCTGTTTGTACTCCTGTTTGTATTCTGTTTGTATTCTGTTTGTACTCCTGTTTGTATTCTGTTTGTACTCCTGTTTGTACTCCTGTTTGTACTCTGTTTGTATTCTGTTTGTACTCCTGTTTGTACTCCTGTTTGTATTCTATTTGTACTCTGTTTGTATTCTGTTTGTACTCCTGTTTGTATTCTGTTTGTACTCCTGTTTGTACTCTGTTTGTACTCCTGTTTGTACTCCTGTTTGTACTCTGTTTGTATTCTGTTTGTACTCCTGTTTGTATTCTGTTTGTACTCCTGTTTGTACTCTGTTTGTACTCTGTTTGTATTCTGTTTGTACTCTGTTTGTACTCCTGTTTGTATCCTCTCCTGTTTGTACTCCTGTTTGTATTCTGTTTGTACTCCTGTTTGTATTCTGTTTGTACTCTGTTTGTACTCCTGTTTGTATTCTGTTTGTACTCCTGTTTGTATTCTGTTTGTATTCTGTTTGTATTCTGTTTGTACTCTGTTTGTACTCTGTTTGTATTCTGTTTGTATTCTGTTTGTATTCTGTTTGTATTCTGTTTGTACTCCTGTTTGTACTCCTGTTTGTATTCTGTTTGTACTCCTGTTTGTATTCTGTTTGTACTCCTGTTTGTACTCCTGTTTGTACTCCTGTTTGTACTCCTGTTTGTACTCCTGTTTGTACTCCTGTTTGTACTCTGTTTGTATTCTGTTTGTACTCCTGTTTGTACTCTGTTTGTACTCCTGTTTGTACTCTGTTTGTACTCTGTTTGTACTCCTGTTTGTACTCTGTTTGTATTCTGTTTGTACTCCTGTTTGTACTCCTGTTTGTACTCCTGTTTGTACTCCTGTTTGTATTCTGTTTGTACTCTGTTTGTATTCTGTTTGTACTCTGTTTGTACTCTGTTTGTACTCTGTTTGTATTCTGTTTGTACTCCCTGTTTGTATTCTGTTTGTACTCTGTTTGTATTCTGTTTGTACTCTGTTTGTACTCTGTTTGTACTCTGTTTGTACTCTCTGTTTGTACTCTGTTTGTATTGTTTGTATTCTGTTTGTATTCTGTTTGTACTCCTGTTTGTACTCTCTGTTTGTACTCCTGTTTGTATTCTGTTTGTATTCTGTTTGTATTCTGTTTGTACTCCTGTTTGTACTCTGTTTGTACTCTGTTTGTACTCCTGTTTGTATTCTGTTTGTACTCTGTTTGTACTCCTGTTTGTACTCCTGTTTGTACTCCTGTTTGTACTCCTGTTTGTATTCTGTTTGTATTCTGTTTGTACTCTGTTTGTACTCCTGTTTGTACTCTGTTTGTACTCTGTTTGTACTCTGTTTGTACTCTGTTTGTATTCTGTTTGTACTCTGTTTGTACTCTGTTTGTACTCCTGTTTGTACTCCTGTTTGTACTCCTGTTTGTACTCCTGTTTGTATTCTGTTTGTACTCTGTTTGTACTCCTGTTTGTATTCTGTTTGTATTCTGTTTGTATTCTGTTTGTATTCTGTTTGTATTCTGTTTGTATTCTGTTTGTACTCCTGTTTGTACTCCTGTTTGTACTCCTGTTTGTACTCCTGTTTGTACTCTGTTTGTACTCCTGTTTGTACTCCTGTTTGTACTCCTGTTTGTATTCTGTTTGTACTCCTGTTTGTACTCCTGTTTGTACTCCTGTTTGTATTCTGTTTGTATTCTGTTTGTACTCCTGTTTGTACTCCTGTTTGTACTCTGTTTGTACTCCTGTTTGTATTCTGTTTGTACTCTGTTTGTACTCCTGTTTGTACTCTGTTTGTACTCTGTTTGTACTCCTGTTTGTATTCTGTTTGTATTCTGTTTGTACTCCTGTTTGTATTCTGTTTGTACTCCTGTTTGTACTCCTGTTTGTACTCTCTGTTTGTACTCTGTTTGTACTCCTGTTTGTACTCCTGTTTGTACTGTTTGTACTCTGTTTGTACTCCTGTTTGTACTCCTGTTTGTACTCCTGTTTGTACTCCTGTTTGTACTTCTGTTTGTACTCCTGTTTGTACTCCTGTTTGTATTCTGTTTGTATTCTGTTTGTACTCCTGTTTGTATTCTGTTTGTACTCCTGTTTGTACTCCTGTTTGTACTCCTGTTTGTACTCCTGTTTGTACTCTGTTTGTACTCTGTTTGTATTCTGTTTGTACTCCTGTTTGTATTCTGTTTGTACTCCTGTTTGTACTCCTGTTTGTACTCCTGTTTGTACTCCTGTTTGTACTCTGTTTGTACTCTGTTTGTACTCCTGTTTGTACTCCTGTTTGTACTCCTGTTTGTACTCCTGTTTGTACTCTGTTTGTACTCTGTTTGTACTCCTGTTTGTATTCTGTTTGTACTCCTGTTTGTACTCCTGTTTGTACTCCTGTTTGTATTCTGTTTGTACTCTGTTTGTACTCCTGTTTGTATTCTGTTTGTACTCCTGTTTGTATTCTGTTTGTACTCCTGTTTGTACTCCTGTTTGTACTCCTGTTTGTATTCTGTTTGTACTCCTGTTTGTATTCTGTTTGTACTCCTGTTTGTACTCTGTTTGTACTCTGTTTGTATTCTGTTTGTACTCTGTTTGTACTGTTTGTACTCCTGTTTGTATTCTGTTTGTACTCTGTTTGTATTCTGTTTGTACTCTGTTTGTACTCCTGTTTGTACTCTGTTTGTACTCTGTTTGTACTCCTGTTTGTACTCCTGTTTGTACTCTGTTTGTATTCTGTTTGTACTCCTGTTTGTATTCTGTTTGTACTCCTGTTTGTACTCTGTTTGTACTCTGTTTGTACTCCTGTTTGTACTCTGTTTGTACTCCTGTTTGTACTCCTGTTTGTATTCTGTTTGTACTCCTGTTTGTATTCTGTTTGTACTCCTGTTTGTATTCTGTTTGTACTCCTGTTTGTATTCTGTTTGTACTCTGTTTGTACTCCTGTTTGTATTCTGTTTGTACTCCTGTTTGTATTCTGTTTGTATTCTGTTTGTACTCCTGTTTGTATTCTGTTTGTACTCTGTTTGTACTCCTGTTTGTATTCTGTTTGTACTCTGTTTGTACTCCTGTTTGTACTCTGTTTGTATTCTGTTTGTACTCTGTTTGTATTCTGTTTGTACTCCTGTTTGTACTCCTGTTTGTACTCCTGTTTGTACTCCTGTTTGTACTCTGTTTGTACTCTGTTTGTACTCTGTTTGTACTCTGTTTGTACTCTGTTTGTATTCTGTTTGTATTCTGTTTGTATTCTGTTTGTATTCTGTTTGTATTCTGTTTGTACTCCTGTTTGTATCTGTTTGTATTCTGTTTGTACTCCTGTTTGTACTCTGTTTGTACTCTGTTTGTACTCTGTTTGTATTCTGTTTGTACTCCTGTTTGTACTCCTGTTTGTACTCCTGTTTGTATTCTGTTTGTATTCTGTTTGTACTCCTGTTTGTACTCTTGTTTGTATTCTGTTTGTATTCTGTTTGTACTCCTGTTTGTACTCCTGTTTGTACTCCTGTTTGTACTCTGTTTGTTTGTACTCCTGTTTGTACTCCTGTTTGTACTCTGTTTGTACTCTGTTTGTATTCTGTTTGTATTCTGTTTGTTTGTACTCCTGTTTGTACTCCTGTTTGTACTCCTGTTTGTACTCCTGTTTGTACTCTGTTTGTACTCCTGTTTGTACTCCTGTTTGTACTCTGTTTGTATTCTGTTTGTACTCCTGTTTGTACTCCTGTTTGTACTCCTGTTTGTACTCTGTTTGTACTCTGTTTGTACTCTGTTTGTACTCCTGTTTGTACTCCTGTTTGTACTCCTGTTTGTACTCCTGTTTGTACTCCTGTTTGTATCTCTGTTTGTACTCCTGTTTGTATTCTGTTTGTACTCCTGTTTGTACTCCTGTTTGTATTCTGTTTGTACTCTGTTTGTACTCTGTTTGTATTCTGTTTGTATTCCTGTTTGTACTCCTGTTTGTATTCTGTTTGTACTCCTGTTTGTATTCTGTTTGTACTCCTGTTTGTATTCTGTTTGTACTCTGTTTGTACTCCTGTTTGTATTCTGTTTGTACTCCTGTTTGTATTCTGTTTGTACTCCTGTTTGTATTCTGTTTGTACTCCTGTTTGTATTCTGTTTGTACTCTGTTTGTATTCTGTTTGTACTCTGTTTGTATTCTGTTTGTACTCCTGTTTGTACTCTGTTTGTACTCTGTTTGTACTCCTGTTTGTACTCCTGTTTGTATTCTGTTTGTACTCCTGTTTGTATTCTGTTTGTACTCCTGTTTGTATTCTGTTTGTACTCTGTTTGTACTCCTGTTTGTATTCTGTTTGTATTCTGTTTGTATTCTGTTTGTACTCTGTTTGTATTCTGTTTGTACTCTGTTTGTATTCTGTTTGTATTCTGTTTGTACTCCTGTTTGTATTCTGTTTGTATTCTGTTTGTACTCCTGTTTGTACTCTGTTTGTACTCCTGTTTGTACTCCTGTTTGTACTCCTGTTTGTATTCTGTTTGTACTCTGTTTGTACTCCTGTTTGTATTCTGTTTGTACTCTGTTTGTATTCTGTTTGTACTCCTGTTTGTATTCTGTTTGTACTCCTGTTTGTACTCCTGTTTGTACTCCTGTTTGTACTCTGTTTGTACTCCTGTTTGTACTCTGTTTGTATTCTGTTTGTACTCCTGTTTGTATTCTGTTTGTACTCCTGTTTGTATTCTGTTTGTACTCCTGTTTGTACTCTGTTTGTACTCTGTTTGTACTCTGTTTGTACTCTGTTTGTACTCTGTTTGTATTCTGTTTGTACTCTGTTTGTTTCTGTTTCTCTGTTTGTACTCCTGTTTGTATTCTGTTTGTACTCCTGTTTGTATTCTGTTTGTATTCTGTTTGTATTCTGTTTGTACTCCTGTTTGTACTCTGTTTGTATTCTGTTTATATTCTGTTTGTATTCTGTTTGTATTCTGTTTGTACTCTGTTTGTATTCTGTTTGTACTCCTGTTTGTATTCTGTTTGTACTGTTTGTACTGTTTGTACTCTGTTTGTACTCTGTTTGTATTCTGTTTGTACTCTGTTTGTACCTGTTTGTACTCCTGTTTGTACTCTGTTTGTACTCCTGTTTGTACTCTGTTTGTACTTCTGTTTGTATTCTGTTTGTACTCTGTTTGTACTCTGTTTGTATCCTGTTTGTACTCTGTTTGTACTCTGTTTGTACTCCTGTTTGTATTCTGTTTGTACTCTGTTTGTATTCTGTTTGTACTCTGTTTGTATTCTGTTTGTACTCCTGTTTGTACTCCTGTTTGTACTCCTGTTTGTACTCCTGTTTGTACTCTGTTTGTATTCTGTTTGTACTCTGTTTGTACTCCTGTTTGTACTCCTGTTTGTATTCTGTTTGTACTCCTGTTTGTACTCTGTTTGTACTCTGTTTGTACTCTGTTTGTACTCCTGTTTGTACTCCTGTTTGTATTCTGTTTGTACTCTGTTTGTACTCCTGTTTGTACTCTGTTTGTACTCCTGTTTGTATTCTGTTTGTACTCCTGTTTGTATTCTGTTTGTATTCTGTTTGTATTCTGTTTGTATTCTGTTTGTACTCTGTTTGTACTCCTGTTTGTACTCCTGTTTGTACTCTGTTTGTACTCTGTTTGTATTCTGTTTGTACTCCTGTTTGTATTCTGTTTGTATTCTGTTTGTACTCCTGTTTGTATTCTGTTTGTACTCCTGTTTGTACTCTGTTTGTACTCCTGTTTGTACTCTGTTTGTACTCTGTTTGTATTCTGTTTGTACTCTGTTTGTACTCTGTTTGTACTCCTGTTTGTACTCTGTTTGTATTCTGTTTGTATTCTGTTTGTACTCTGTTTGTACTCCTGTTTGTACTCCTGTTTGTACTCCTGTTTGTACTCCTGTTTGTACTCCTGTTTGTATTCTGTTTGTACTCCTGTTTGTACTCTGTTTGTACTCTGTTTGTACTCTGTTTGTACTCCTGTTTGTATTCTGTTTGTACTCTGTTTGTACTCTGTTTGTACTCTGTTTGTATTCTGTTTGTACTCCTGTTTGTACTCTGTTTGTACTCCTGTTTGTACTCCTGTTTGTACTCCTGTTTGTACTCCTGTTTGTACTCTGTTTGTACTCTGTTTGTACTCTGTTTGTACTCTGTTTGTACTCTGTTTGTACTCTGTTTGTACTCCTGTTTGTATTCTGTTTGTATTCTGTTTGTATTCTGTTTGTACTCTGTTTGTACTCTGTTTGTACTCCTGTTTGTATTCTGTTTGTACTTCTGTTTGTACTCTGTTTGTACTCTGTTTGTACTCTGTTTGTACTCTGTTTGTACTCCTGTTTGTATTCTGTTTGTATTCTGTTTGTATTCTGTTTGTACTCTGTTTGTACTCCTGTTTGTATTCTGTTTGTACTCTGTTTGTACTCTGTTTGTACTCCTGTTTGTACTCTGTTTGTACTCTGTTTGTACTCCTGTTTGTACTCCTGTTTGTACTCTGTTTGTACTCCTGTTTGTACTCCTGTTTGTACTCTGTTTGTATTCTGTTTGTACTCTGTTTGTACTCCTGTTTGTACTCTGTTTGTATTCTGTTTGTACTCTGTTTGTACTCCTGTTTGTACTCCTGTTTGTACTCCTGTTTGTACTCTGTTTGTATTCTGTTTGTATTCTGTTTGTACTCCTGTTTGTATTCTGTTTGTACTCCTGTTTGTACTCCTGTTTGTACTCCTGTTTGTACTCCTGTTTGTATTCTGTTTGTACTCTGTTTGTACTCTGTTTGTACTCCTGTTTGTACTCCTGTTTGTACTCCTGTTTGTACTCTGTTTGTACTCTGTTTGTACTTCTGTTTGTATTCTGTTTGTACTCCTGTTTGTACTCCTGTTTGTACTCCTGTTTGTATTCTGTTTGTACTCTGTTTGTACTCTGTTTGTACTCTGTTTGTACTCTGTTTGTATTCTGTTTGTATTCTGTTTGTACTCTGTTTGTACTCTGTTTGTATTCTGTTTGTACTCCTGTTTGTACTCTGTTTGTACTCTGTTTGTATTCTGTTTGTACTCTGTTTGTACTCCTGTTTGTATTCTGTTTGTATTCTGTTTGTATTCTGTTTGTACTCTGTTTGTACTCTGTTTGTACTCTGTTTGTACTCTGTTTGTACTCTGTTTGTACTCTGTTTGTACTCTGTTTGTACTCTGTTTGTATTCTGTTTGTATTCTGTTTGTACTCCTGTTTGTACTCCTGTTTGTACTCCTGTTTGTATTCTGTTTGTACTCTGTTTGTACTCTGTTTGTACTCTGTTTGTACTCTGTTTGTACTCTGTTTGTTTGTATTCTGTTTGTACTCCTGTTTGTACTCTGTTTGTACTCCTGTTTGTATTCTGTTTGTACTCTGTTTGTACTCTGTTTGTATTCTGTTTGTACTCTGTTTGTACTCTGTTTGTATTCTGTTTGTACTCTGTTTGTACTTCTGTTTGTACTCTGTTTGTACTCTGTTTGTACTCTGTTTGTACTCTGTTTGTACTCTGTTTGTACTCCTGTTTGTACTCCTGTTTGTACTCTGTTTGTACTCTGTTTGTATTCTGTTTGTACTGTTTGTACTCCTGTTTGTATTCTGTTTGTACTCCTGTTTGTATTCTGTTTGTATTCCTGTTTGTACTCCTGTTTGTACTCCTGTTTGTACTCCTGTTTGTACTCTGTTTGTACTCTGTTTGTACTCTGTTTGTACTCTGTTTGTATTCTGTTTGTACTCCTGTTTGTACTCCTGTTTGTATTCTGTTTGTATTCTGTTTGTACTCTGTTTGTACTCTGTTTGTACTCTGTTTGTACTCTGTTTGTACTCCTGTTTGTACTCTGTTTGTACTCCTGTTTGTATTCTGTTTGTACTCCTGTTTGTACTCCTGTTTGTATTCTGTTTGTACTCTGTTTGTACTCTGTTTGTATTCTGTTTGTATTCTGTTTGTACTCCTGTTTGTATTCTGTTTGTACTCCTGTTTGTACTCTGTTTGTACTCTGTTTGTACTCTGTTTGTACTCTGTTTGTACTCTGTTTGTATTCTGTTTGTATTCTGTTTGTACTCTGTTTGTACTCTGTTTGTACTCTGTTTGTACTCTGTTTGTACTCTGTTTGTACTCTGTTTGTACTCCTGTTTGTACTCTGTTTGTACTCTGTTTGTACTCCTGTTTGTATTCTGTTTGTACTCTGTTTGTACTCCTGTTTGTATTCTGTTTGTACTCTGTTTGTACTCTGTTTGTACTGTTTGTATCCTGTTTGTACTCTGTTTGTATTCTGTTTGTACTCTGTTTGTACTCCTGTTTGTATTCTGTTTGTACTTCTGTTTGTATTCTGTTTGTACTCCTGTTTGTACTCTGTTTGTACTCTGTTTGTACTCTGTTTGTATTCTGTTTGTACTCTGTTTGTACTCTGTTTGTACTCCTGTTTGTATTCTGTTTGTACCTGTTTGTACTCTGTTTGTACTCCTGTTTGTACTCTGTTTGTACTCTGTTTGTATTCTGTTTGTACTCCTGTTTGTACTCTGTTTGTACTCTGTTTGTACTCCTGTTTGTATTCTGTTTGTACTCTGTTTGTACTCTGTTTGTATTCTGTTTGTACTCTGTTTGTACTCTGTTTGTACTCTGTTTGTACTCTGTTTGTACTCCTGTTTGTACTCTGTTTGTACTCTGTTTGTACTCCTGTTTGTATTCTGTTTGTATTCTGTTTGTACTCTGTTTGTACTCTGTTTGTACTCTGTTTGTACTCCTGTTTGTACTCTGTTTGTACTCTGTTTGTACTCCTGTTTGTATTCTGTTTGTACTCCTGTTTGTATTCCTGTTTGTACTCTGTTTGTATTCTGTTTGTACTCTGTTTGTACTCTGTTTGTACTCTGTTTGTTTGTTTGTACTCTGTTTGTATTCTGTTTGTACTCTGTTTGTACTCTGTTTTGTATTCTGTTTGTACTCTGTTTGTACTCTGTTTGTACTCCTGTTTGTACTCCTGTTTGTACTCTGTTTGTATTCTGTTTGTACTCCTGTTTGTACTCCTGTTTGTATTCTGTTTGTACTCCTGTTTGTACTCCTGTTTGTATTCCTATTTGTACTCTGTTTGTACTCTGTTTGTACTCTGTTTGTACTCTGTTTGTACTCCTGTTTGTACTCTGTTTGTACTGTTTGTACTCTGTTTGTACTCTGTTTGTACTCTGTTTGTATTCTGTTTGTACTCTGTTTGTACTCTGTTTGTACTCTGTTTGTACTCTGTTTGTACTCCTGTTTGTACTCTGTTTGTATTCTGTTTGTATTCTGTTTGTACTCTGTTTGTATTCTGTTTGTACTCTGTTTGTACTCCTGTTTGTATTCTGTTTGTACTCTGTTTGTACTCTGTTTGTACTCTGTTTGTACTCCTGTTTGTATTCTGTTTGTACTCTGTTTGTACTTCTGTTTGTACTCTGTTTGTACTCTGTTTGTACTCTGTTTGTACTCCTGTTTGTACTCTGTTTGTACTCTGTTTGTATTCTGTTTGTACTCTGTTTGTACTTCTGTTTGTATTCTGTTTGTATTCTGTTTGTACTCCTGTTTGTACTCTGTTTGTACTCTGTTTGTACTCTGTTTGTACTCTGTTTGTACTCTGTTTGTATTCTGTTTGTACTCCTGTTTGTACTCTGTTTGTACTCCTGTTTGTATTCTGTTTGTACTCTGTTTGTATTCTGTTTGTACTCCTGTTTGTACTCCTGTTTGTACTCTGTTTGTACTCCTGTTTGTATTCTGTTTGTACTCCTGTTTGTATTCTGTTTGTACTCCTGTTTGTATTCTGTTTGTACTCTGTTTGTACTCTGTTTGTATTCTGTTTGTACTCCTGTTTGTATTCTGTTTGTACTCTGTTTGTACTCCTGTTTGTATTCTGTTTGTATTCTGTTTGTACTCTGTTTGTACTCTGTTTGTACTCCTGTTTGTATTCTGTTTGTATTCTGTTTGTACTCTGTTTGTACTCCTGTTTGTACTCTGTTTGTACTCCTGTTTGTATTCTGTTTGTATTCTGTTTGTACTCTGTTTGTACTCTGTTTGTACTCCTGTTTGTACTCTGTTTGTATTCTGTTTATATTCTGTTTGTATTCTGTTTGTATTCTGTTTGTATTCTGTTTGTACTCCTGTTTGTACTCCTGTTTGTATTCTGTTTGTATTCTGTTTGTACTCTGTTTGTACTCTGTTTGTACTCTGTTTGTACTCCTGTTTGTACTCCTGTTTGTACTCCTGTTTGTATTCTGTTTGTACTCCTGTTTGTATTCTGTTTGTACTCTGTTTGTATTCTGTTTGTATTCTGTTTGTACTCCTGTTTGTATTCTGTTTGTACTCTGTTTGTACTCTGTTTGTACTCCTGTTTGTATTCTGTTTGTACTCTGTTTGTACTCCTGTTTGTATTCTGTTTGTACTCTGTTTGTATTCTGTTTGTACTCCTGTTTGTACTCCTGTTTGTACTCCTGTTTGTACTCTGTTTGTACTCTGTTTGTACTCCTGTTTGTATTCTGTTTGTACTCCTGTTTGTACTCCTGTTTGTACTCCTGTTTGTACTCTGTTTGTACTCCTGTTTGTACTGTTTGTACTCTGTTTGTATTCTGTTTGTACTCTGTTTGTACTCCTGTTTGTACTCCTGTTTGTACTCCTGTTTGTACTCCTGTTTGTACTCCTGTTTGTACTCCTGTTTGTACTCTGTTTGTATTCTGTTTGTACTCTGTTTGTATTCTGTTTGTACTCCTGTTTGTACTCTGTTTGTACTCTGTTTGTACTCCTGTTTGTACTCCTGTTTGTACTCCTGTTTGTACTCCTGTTTGTACTCTGTTTGTACTCTGTTTGTACTCTGTTTGTATTCTCCTGTTTGTACTCCTGTTTGTACTGTTTGTATTCTGTTTGTACTCTGTTTGTACTCCTGTTTGTACTCTGTTTGTACTCCTGTACTCTGTTTGTATTCTGTTTGTACTCCTGTTTGTACTCCTGTTTGTACTCCTGTTTGTATTCCTGTTTGTACTCTGTTTGTACTCTGTTTGTACTCTGTTTGTACTCTGTTTGTACTCCTGTTTGTACTCCTGTTTGTACTCCTGTTTGTACTCCTGTTTGTACTCTGTTTGTACTCTGTTTGTATTCTGTTTGTACTGTTTGTACTCCTGTTTGTACTCCTGTTTGTATTCTGTTTGTACTCTGTTTGTACTCCTGTTTGTACTCCTGTTTGTACTCCTGTTTGTACTCCTGTTTGTATTCTGTTTGTATTCTGTTTGTATTCTCCTGTTTGTATTCTGTTTGTACTCCTGTTTGTACTCCTGTTTGTACTCCTGTTTGTATTCTGTTTGTATTCTGTTTGTATTCTGTTTGTATTCTGTTTGTATTCTGTTTGTACTCCTGTTTGTACTCCTGTTTGTACTCCTGTTTGTATTCTGTTTGTATTCTGTTTGTACTCCTGTTTGTACTCCTGTTTGTACTCCTGTTTGTTTGTTTGTACTCTGTTTGTACTCTGTTTGTACTCTGTTTGTACTCTGTTTGTTTGTTTGTACTCTGTTTGTACTGTTTGTACTCTGTTTGTATTCTGTTTGTATCCTGTTTGTACTGTTTGTACTGTTTGTATTCTGTTTGTATTCTGTTTGTACTCCTGTTTGTTTGTACTCCTGTTTGTACTCCTGTTTGTATTCTGTTTGTACTCCTGTTTGTACTCCTGTTTGTACTCCTGTTTGTACTCCTGTTTGTACTCTGTTTGTACTGTTTGTACTCTGTTTGTACTCTGTTTGTACTGTTTGTACCTGTTTGTATTCTGTTTGTATTCTGTTTGTACTCTGTTTGTACTCCTGTTTGTACTCCTGTTTGTACTCTGTTTGTACTCTGTTTGTACTCCTGTTTGTATTCTCTGTTTGTACTCCTGTTTGTATTCTGTTTGTACTCCTGTTTGTACTCCCTGTTTGTACTCCTGTTTGTACTCTGTTTGTACTCTGTTTGTATTCTGTTTGTACTCTGTTTGTATTCTGTTTGTACTGTTTGTACTCTGTTTGTACTGTTTGTACTCTGTTTGTATTCTCCTGTTTGTATTCTGTTTGTATTCTGTTTGTACTCTGTTTGTATTCTGTTTGTACTCCTGTTTGTACTCCTGTTTGTACTCCTGTTTGTATTCTGTTTGTACTCCTGTTTGTACTCCTGTTTGTACTCCTGTTTGTACTCCTGTTTGTACTCTGTTTGTACTCTGTTTGTACTCCTGTTTGTATTCTGTTTGTATTCTGTTTGTACTCTGTTTGTACTCCTGTTTGTATTCTGTTTGTACTCCTGTTTGTATTCTGTTTGTACTCCTGTTTGTACTCCTGTTTGTACTCCTGTTTGTACTCTGTTTGTACTCCTGTTTGTACTCTGTTTGTACTCCTGTTTGTACTCTGTTTGTACTCCTGTTTGTACTCCTGTTTGTATTCTGTTTGTATTCTGTTTGTATTCTGTTTGTACTCCTGTTTGTACTCCTGTTTGTACTCCTGTTTGTACTCCTGTTTGTACTCCCGTTTGTACTCCCGTTTGTACTCCCGTTTGTACTCCGTTTGTACTCCGTTTGTACTCCGTTTGTACTCCGTTTGTACTCCGTTTGTACTCCGTTTGTACTCCGTTTGTACTCCGTTTGTATTCCGTTTGTATTCCGTTTGTATTCCGTTTGTATTCCGTTTGTATTCCGTTTGTATTCTGTTTGTACTCCTGTTTGCACTCCTGTTTGTACTCCTGTTTGTACTCCTGTTTGTATCTGTTTGTACCGTTTGTTTGTTTGTATTCCGTTTGTATTCTGTTTGTACTCCTGTTTGCACTCCTGTTTGTACTCCTGTTTGTACTCCTGTTTGTACTCCTGTTTGTACTCCTGTTTGTACTCCTGTTTGTATTCTTTGTACGTTTCATGAGTTCAACTCACAGAGTATCAAAGTTGTAGCAGTTCATAGATGAATCCTGAATAAGAACAAAGGAAGGAAGTTTAAATGTGATCACATAACAGAGAAAACACAGACACTTAGTCTTCTCCTAACACACTGACTCAGTCACTCAGACATTCACTCAGACACACTCACTCACTCAGACACACTCACTCACTCAGACACACTCACTCACTCACGACACTCACACTGACTCACTCACTCAGACATTGTTAGTGTTTCTCTGACGCTCCTTCCTTGTTAAAGGAGAACCCGCCACTGAAAAGCAGAAGAAAGAACACAGCTATTATACTTTAGATAAAAACAACCAGACTGAAAACTGGGGACCGATGAATCCCAAACCACACAGACACACACTGATCATCTTTGATTCTGTCCCATTAGGGAGTCTGTGAACACATGGCAAGAGTCATCAGCTAGCTTAGACTTCTCGTCGTTGTATCTGTCCCATTAGGGAGCCTGTGAACACATGGCAAGAGTCATCAGCTAGCTTAGACTTCTCGTCGTTGTATCTGTCCCATTGGGGAGCCTGTGAACACATGGCAAGAGTCATCAGCTAGCTTAGACTTCTCGTCGTTGTATCTGTCCCAATAGGAAGTCTGAACACATGGCAAGAGTCATCAGCTAGCTTAGACTTCTCGTCGTTGTATCTGTCCCATTGGGAAGTCTGTGAACACATGGCAAGAGTCATCAGCTAGCTTAGACTTCTCGTCATTGTATCTGTCCCAATAGGAAGTCTGTGAACACATGGCAAGAGTCATCAGCTTTGCTTAGACTTCTAGGGAATAAACGTTGTATCTGTCCCATTGGGAAGTCTGTGAACACATGGCAAGAGTCATTAGCTAGCTTAGACTTCTCGTAGTTGTATCTGTCCCATTGGGAAGTCTGTGAACACATGGCAAGAGTCATTAGCTAGCTTAGACTTCTCGTAGTTGTATCTGTCCCATTGGGAAGTCTGTGAACACATGGCAAGAGTCATTAGCTATGTTTCTATCCAATAGATTTTCATGTGAATATCCTAAAACCCGCATAAAAACAATGTGCACATTTTTTCCACCAGAGATGTTCCCATCAAATTGACCTGTTGTGGATGTTTGTGCACATAAAAATTACTTTTGCAGTTAAACTCCCATGTACCAAAAATAAACAAAAAAGTTCAATGGGCGTCCGTTGCATTTTCAACTACTGCTAGTTTGGTAAGAAGAAATGTTTAGCTATGAAGCGAATCTCTGGTTTTGGCAACAGCTCGTAGATACGGTGTGGGTAGGCTGCCTACATGAGAGCAAGTTCGTTTATATGCAAGACGGAAGCCAAGAAGGGGGGGGGCAGGGTAGCCTAGTGGTTAGAGCGTTGGACTAGTAACCGGAAGGTTACTAGTCCAAACCCCCGAGCTGATAAGGTACAAATCTAGTAACCGGAAGGTTACTAGTCCAAACCCCCGAGCTGATAAGGTACAAATCTGTCGTTCTGCCCCTGAACAGGCAGTTAACCCACTGTTCCCAGGCCGTCATTGAAAATAAGAATTTGTTCTTAACAGACTTGCCTGGTTAAATAAAGGTAAAATATAAAATAAAGATTTAAAAAACTAATTTGCCTACATGGTGAGATTATTATGGACAAAAGAGCGAAATGTTTGTCAAACGGCAGCCAAGCATTGATGATCATGAATTGAAGAAGAAAAAAAAGTTGTGTTTACATCATATTTTCAACTTTGCTGATGGTTGTGTCACAAAACAATGTTGGGATGAATGTGTCCGCCAGGTCTTGACACATTCCCTCTAGCCAACAGCTCACAGATACAGTGTGGAAAGCCTACAGCCTCACAGATACAGTGTGGAAAGCCTACAGCCTCGCAGATAGTGTGGAAAGCTTACAGCCTCACAGATACAGTGTGGAAAGCCTACAGCTCACAGATACAGTGTGGAAAGCCTACAGCTCACAGATACAGTGTGGAAAGCCAATAGCTCACAGATACAGTGTGGAAAGCCAACAGCTCACAGATACAGTGTGGAAAGCCTACAGCCTCACAGATACAGTGTGGAAAGCCTACAGCCTCACAGATACAGTGTGGAAAGCCTACAGCCTCACAGATACAGTGTGGAAAGCCTACAGCCTCACACAATGAGTTTATTATGGACAAAATAGCTAGATTATTTTAATTGTCAAACGGCAGGCAGGCAAATCGATCGTAACGTCACCAGAATAAGATCCTCAATTGTTTTATGGAAAGGAGCATCAAGCATCTCACCGTGAACTTTTTTACCTCCTGTGAAAGTTCATCGTAACGTATTTAATCTGTAGCCTGATAAACTGCATGCTCTCCCGAGTCGTAGGTGGGAGGACAACACACCATGTCATCACGTACAATTCATTGGCTGATCCCTCCCGATGACCTGTACAGAATTATGTGATCCTTCCTTAACCCTTAGGTAGTCCCGCCCAGTTCACTACTTCAAAATTGTGACATTCCTCAAATGCTAAAACAGGCTTTGGGGGCAGTAGAGTTGGTGAGATTTCTCAATGGCGCTGCCCATGCTAAAACAGGCTTTGGGGGCAGTAGAGTTGGTGAGATTCCTCAATGGTGCTGCCCATGCTAAAACAGGCTTTGGGGGCAGTAGAGTTGGTGAGATATCTCAATGGCGCTGCCCATGCTAAAACAGGCTTTGGGGGCAGTAGAGTTGGTGAGATTCCTCAATGGTGCTGCCCATGCTAAAACAGGCTTTGGGGCAGTAGAGTTGGTGAGATTCTCAAAATGGCGCTGCCCATGCTAAAACAGGCTTTGGGGAGCTTGAGTTGGTGAGATTCCTCAATGGTGCTGCCCATGCTAAAACAGGCTTTGGGGCAGTAGAGTTGGTGAGATATCTCAATGGCGCTGCCCATGAGGAAAACAGGCTTTGGGGGCAGTAGAGTTGGTGAGATTCCTCAATGGTGCTGCCCATGCTAAAACAGGCTTTGGGGCAGTAGAGTTGGTGAGATTCCTCAATGGCGCTGCCCATGCTAAAACAGGCTTTGGGGCAGTAGAGTTGGTGAGATTCCTCAATGGTGCTGCCCATGCTAAAACAGGCTTTGGGGCAGTAGAGTTGGTGAGATTCCTCAATGGCGCTGCCCATGCTAAAACAGGCTTTGGGGCAGTAGAGTTGGTGAGATTCCTCAATGGTGCTGCCATGCTAAAACAGGCTTTGGGGACAGTAGGAGTTGGTGAGATATCTCAATGGTGCTGCCCATGCTAAAACAGGCTTTGGGGCAGTAGAGTTGGTGAGATATCTCAATGGTGCTGCCAACATGCTAAAACAGGCTTTGGGGCAGTAGAGTTGGTGAGACATCTCAATGGTGCTGCCCATGCTAAAACAGGCTTTGGGGGCAGAGGAGTTGGTGAGACATCTCAATGGTGGAGCCCATGCTAAAACAGGCTTTGGGGCAGTAGAGTTGGTGAGACATCTCAATGGTGCTGCCCATGCTAAAACAGGCTTTGGGGGCAGTAGAGTTGGTGAGACATCTCAATGGTGCTGCCCATGCTAAAACAGGCTTTGGGGCAACGGAGGAGAGTTGGTGAGATTTCTCAACAATGGTGCTGCCCATGCTAAAACAGGCTTTGGGGCAGTAGAGTTGGTGAGACATCTCAATGGTGCTGCCCATGCTAAAACAGGCTTTGGGGCAGTAGAGTTGGTGAGATTTCTCAATGGTGCTGCCCATGCTAAAACAGGCTTTGGGGCAGTAGAGTTGGTGAGACATCTCAATGGTGCTGCCCATGCTAAAACAGGCTTTGGGGCAGTAGAGTTGGTGAGATATCTCAATGGTGCTGCTCATGCTAAAACAGGCTTTGGGGCAGTAGAGTTGGTGAGATATCTCAATGGCGCTGCCCATGCTAAAACAGGCATTGGGGGCAGTAGAGTTGGTGAGATTCCTCAATGGCGCTGCCCATGCTAAAACGGGCTTTGGGGGCAGTAGAGTTGGTGAGATTTCTCAATGGCGCTGCCCATGCTAAAACAGGCTTTTGGGGGGTGGTAGAGGTGTCTAAGTCTATGGCATTACATTACAATGCCTTGAGACAACATTATTAAACAGGCTAAACAGATGGAAAACCGACAACTTTGTTTATAACTAAATTAGGGAATAAACAAAGTGTGTTTAGATTCAGGACACAGATGAGGATGAACGAGACCAGACAGCAAAACCAGACCACAGAGTAGGTATTAGAATTGAGAGCATCGCCAATGAATATCTCCATGTCTAATGCCCAGTGGTGGAACAAGTACACAATGGTTATACTGGAGTAAAAGTAAAGACACCTTAATAGAAAATGACTCAAGTAAGAGTGAAAGTCACCCAGTAAAATACTAATTGAGTAAAAGTCTAAAAGTATTTGGTTTTAAAAATACTAAAATATACTTACGTATCAAAAGTAAACGTATAAATAATTTCAAATTACTTATATTAAGCAAAGCAGATGGCCACATGTTCTAGTTTAAAAAAATGTATTTACAGATAGCTCGGGTCACACTCCAACACTCCAACATAATTTACAAACGAAGCATGTGTTTGTTGAGCCCTCCAGATCAGAGATAGTAGGGATGACCAGGGATGTTCTCTGTTTAGTGAGGCAGTAGGGATGACGAGGTATGTTCTCTGTTTAGTGAGTCTGTCAGATCAGAAGCAGTAGGGATGACCAGGGATTTTCTCTGTTTAGTGAGTCCTCCAGATCAGAGGCAGTAGGGATGACCAGGGATGTTCTCTGTTTGATGAGTCTGTCAGATCAGAGGCAGTAGGGATGACCAGGGTTGTTCTCTGTTCAGTGAGTCCTCCAGATCAGAGACAGTAGGGATGACCAGGGTTGTTCTCTGTTCAGTGAGTCCTCCAGATCAGAGGCTGTGGGGATGACCAGGGATGTTCTCTGTTCAGTGAGTCCTCCAGATCAGAGGCAGTAGGGATGACCAGGGTTGTTCTCTGTTCAGTGAGTCCTCCAGATCAGAGACAGTAGGGATGACCAGGGTTGTTCTCTGTTCAGTGAGTCCTCCAGATCAGAGGCTGTGGGGATGACCAGGGATGTTCTCTGTTCAGTGAGTCCTCCAGATCAGAGACAGTAGGGATGACCAGGGTTGTTCTCTGTTCAGTGAGTCCTCCAGATCAGAGACAGTAGGGATGACCAGGGTTGTTCTCTGTTCAGTGAGTCCTCCAGATCAGAGACAGTAGGGATGACCAGGGTTGTTCTCTGTTCAGTGAGTCCTCCAGATCAGAGGCTGTGGGGATGACCAGGGATGTTCTCTGTTTAGTGAGTCCACCAGATCAGAGGCAGTAGGGATGACCAGGGATGTTCTCTGTTTGGTGAGTCCTCCAGATCAGAGGCAGTAGGGATGACCAGGGTTGTTCTATGTTCAGTGAGTCCTCCAGATCAGAGACAGTAGGGATGACCAGGGTTGTTCTCTGTTCAGTGAGTCCTCCAGATCAGAGGCAGTAGGGATGACCAGGGTTGTTCTCTGTTCAGTGAGTCCTCCAGATCAGAGGCAGTGGGGATGACCAGGGATGTTCTCTGTTCAGTGAGTCCTCCAGATCAGAGACAGTAGGGATGACCAGGGTTGTTCTCTGTTCAGTGAGTCCTCCAGATCAGAGGCTATGGGGATGACCAGGGTTGTTCTCTGTTCAGTGAGTCCTCCAGATCAGAGGCTGTGGGGATGACCAGGGATGTTCTCTGTTCAGTGAGTCCACCAGATCAGAGACAGTAGGGATGACCAGGGTTGTTCTCTGTTCAGTGAGTCCTCCAGATCAGAGGCTGTGGGGATGACCAGGGATGTTCTCTGTTCAGTGAGTCCTCCAGATCAGAGGCAGTAGGGATGACCAGGGATGTTCTCTGTTCAGTGAGTCCTCCAGATCAGAGGCTGTGGGGATGACCAGGGTTGTTCTCTGTTCAGTGAGTCCTCCAGATCAGAGGCTGTGGGGATGACCAGGGTTGTTCTCTGTTCAGTGAGTCCTCCAGATCAGAGGCTGTGAGGATGACCAGGGATGTTCTCTGTTCAGTGAGTCCTCCAGATCAGAGGCTGTAGGGATGACCAGGGATGTTCTCTGTTCAGTGAGTCCTCCAGATCAGAGGCTGTGGGGATGACCAGGGTTGTTCTCTGTTCAGTGAGTCCTCCAGATCAGAGGCTGTGGGGATGACCAGGGATGTTCTCTGTTCAGTGAGTCCTCCAGATCAGAGGCAGTGGGGATGACCAGGGATGCTCTCTGTTCAGTGAGTCCTCCAGATCAGAGGCTGTGGGGATGACCAGGGATGTTCTCTGTTCAGTGAGTCCTCCAGATCAGAGGCTGTGGGGATGACCAGGGATGTTCTCTGTTCAGTGAGTCCTCCAGATCAGAGGCTATGGGGATGACCAGGGTTGTTCTCTGTTCAGTGAGTCCTCCAGATCAGAGGCTATGGGGTTGACCAGGGATGTTCTCTGTTCAGTGAGTCCTCCAGATCAGAGGCAGTGGGGATGACCAGGGATGTTCTCTGTTCAGTGAGTCCTCCAGATCAGAGGCTGTGGGGATGACCAGGGTTGTTCTCTGTTCAGTGAGTCCTCCAGATCAGAGGCTGTGGGGATGACCAGGGTTGTTCTCTGTTCAGTGAGTCCTCCAGATCAGAGGCTGTGGGGATGACCAGGGTTGTTCTCTGTTCAGTGAGTCCTCCAGATCAGAGGCTGTGGGGATGACCAGGGATGTTCTCTGTTTAGTGAGTCCTCCAGATCAGAGGCTGTGGGGATGACCAGGGATGTTCTCTGTTCAGTGAGTCCTCCAGATCAGAGGCTGTGGGGATGACCAGGGTTGTTCTCTGTTCAGTGAGTCCTCCAGATCAGAGGCTGTGGGGATGACCAGGGATGTTCTCTGTTCAGTGAGTCCTCCAGATCAGAGGCTGTGGGGATGACCAGGGATGTTCTCTGTTCAGTGAGTCCTCCAGATCAGAGGCTGTGGGGATGACCAGGATGTTCTCTGTTCAGTGAGTCCTCCAGATCAGAGGCTGTGGGGATGACCAGGGATGTTCTCTGTTTAGTGAGTCCTCCAGATCAGAGGCTGTGGGGATGACCAGGGATGTTCTCTGTTCAGTGAGTCCTCCAGATCAGAGGCTGTGGGGATGACCAGGGATGTTCTCTGTTTAGTGAGTCCTCCAGATCAGAGGCTGTAGGGATGACCAGGGTTGTTCTCTGTTCAGTGAGTCCTCCAGATCAGAGGCTGTGGGGATGACCAGGGTTGTTCTCTGTTCAGTGAGTCCTCCAGATCAGAGGCTGTGGGGATGACCAGGGTTGTTCTCTGTTCAGTGAGTCCTCCAGATCAGAGGCTGTGGGGATGACCAGGGATGTTCTCTGTTCAGTGAGTCCTCCAGATCAGAGACAGTAGGGATGACCAGGGTTGTTCTCTGTTCAGTGAGTCCTCCAGATCAGAGACAGTAGGGATGACCAGGGATGTTCTCTGTTCAGTGAGTCCTCCAGATCAGAGGCTGTGGGGATGACCATGGTTGTTCTCTGTTCAGAGAGTCCTCCAGATCAGAGGCTGTGGGGATGACCAGGGATGTTCTCTGTTCAGTGAGTCCTCCAGATCAGAGGCTGTGGGGATGACCAGGGATGTTCTCTGTTCAGTGAGTCCTCCAGATCAGAGACAGTAGGGATGACCAGGGATGTTCTCTGTTCAGTGAGTCCTCCAGATCAGAGGCTGTGGGGATGACCAGGGATGTTCTCTGTTCAGTGAGTCCTCCAGATCAGAGGCTGTGGGGATGACCAGGGATGTTCTCTGTTCAGTGAGTCCTCCAGATCAGAGACAGTAGGGATGACCAGGGATGTTCTCTGTTCAGTGAGTCCTCCAGATCAGAGGCTGTGGGGATGACCAGGGTTGTTCTCTGTTCAGTGAGTCCTCCAGATCAGAGGCAGTAGGGATGACCATGGTTGTTCTCTGTTCAGTGAGTCCTCCAGATCAGAGGCTGTGGGGATGACCAGGGTTGTTCTCTGTTTAGTGAGTCCTCCAGATCAGAGGCTATGGGGATGACCAGGGATGTTCTCTGTTTAGTGAGTCCTCCAGATCAGAGGCTATGGGGATGACCAGGGATGTTCTCTGTTCAGTGAGTCCTCCAGATCAGAGGCTGTGGGGATGACCAGGGATGTTCTCTGTTTAGTGAGTCCTCCAGATCAGAGGCTGTAGGGATGACCAGGGTTGTTCTCTGTTCAGTGAGTCCTCCAGATCAGAGGCTGTGGGGATGACCAGGGTTGTTCTCTGTTCAGTGAGTCCTCCAGATCAGAGGCTGTGGGGATGACCAGGGTTGTTCTCTGTTCAGTGAGTCCTCCAGATCAGAGGCTGTGGGGATGACCAGGGATGTTCTCTGTTCAGTGAGTCCTCCAGATCAGAGACAGTAGGGATGACCAGGGTTGTTCTCTGTTCAGTGAGTCCTCCAGATCAGAGACAGTAGGGATGACCAGGGATGTTCTCTGTTCAGTGAGTCCTCCAGATCAGAGGCTGTGGGGATGACCATGGTTGTTCTCTGTTCAGAGAGTCCTCCAGATCAGAGGCTGTGGGGATGACCAGGGTTGTTCTCTGTTCAGTGAGTCCTCCAGATCAGAGGCTGTGGGGATGACCAGGGTTGTTCTCTGTTCAGTGAGTCCTCCAGATCAGAGGCTGTGGGGATGACCAGGGTTGTTCTCTGTTCAGTGAGTCCTCCAGATCAGAGGCAGTGGGGATGACCAGGGATGTTCTCTGTTCAGTGAGTCCTCCAGATCAGAGGCTGTGGGGATGACCAGGGTTGTTCTCTGTTCAGTGAGTCCTCCAGATCAGAGGCTGTGGGGATGACCAGGGTTGTTCTCTGTTCAGTGAGTCCTCCAGATCAGAGGCTATGGGGATGACCAGGGATGTTCTCTGTTTAGTGAGTCCTCCAGATCAGAGGCTGTGGGGATGACCAGGGTTGTTCTCTGTTCAGTGAGTCCTCCAGATCAGAGGCTGTGGGGATGACCAGGGTTGTTCTCTGTTCAGTGAGTCCTCCAGATCAGAGGCTGTGGGGATGACCAGGGATGTTCTCTGTTTAGTGAGTCCTCCAGATCAGAGGCTATGGGGATGACCAGGGATGTTCTCTGTTTAGTGAGTCCTCCAGATCAGAGGCTATGGGGATGACCAGGGATGTTCTCTGTTCAGTGAGTCCTCCAGATCAGAGGCTGTGGGGATGACCAGGGATGTTCTCTGTTTAGTGAGTCCTCCAGATCAGAGGCTGTAGGGATGACCAGGGTTGTTCTCTGTTCAGTGAGTCCTCCAGATCAGAGGCTGTGGGGATGACCAGGGTTGTTCTCTGTTCAGTGAGTCCTCCAGATCAGAGGCTGTGGGGATGACCAGGGTTGTTCTCTGTTCAGTGAGTCCTCCAGATCAGAGGCTGTGGGGATGACCAGGGATGTTCTCTGTTCAGTGAGTCCTCCAGATCAGAGACAGTAGGGATGACCAGGGTTGTTCTCTGTTCAGTGAGTCCTCCAGATCAGAGACAGTAGGGATGACCAGGGATGTTCTCTGTTCAGTGAGTCCTCCAGATCAGAGGCTGTGGGGATGACCATGGTTGTTCTCTGTTCAGAGAGTCCTCCAGATCAGAGGCTGTGGGGATGACCAGGGATGTTCTCTGTTCAGTGAGTCCTCCAGATCAGAGGCTGTGGGGATGACCAGGGTTGTTCTCTGTTCAGTGAGTCCTCCAGATCAGAGACAGTAGGGATGACCAGGGATGTTCTCTGTTCAGTGAGTCCTCCAGATCAGAGGCTGTGGGGATGACCAGGGTTGTTCTCTGTTCAGTGAGTCCTCCAGATCAGAGGCAGTAGGGATGACCATGGTTGTTCTCTGTTCAGTGAGTCCTCCAGATCAGAGGCTGTGGGGATGACCAGGGTTGTTCTCTGTTTAGTGAGTCCTCCAGATCAGAGGCTATGGGGATGACCAGGGATGTTCTCTGTTTAGTGAGTCCTCCAGATCAGAGGCTATGGGGATGACCAGGGATGTTCTCTGTTCAGTGAGTCCTCCAGATCAGAGGCTGTGGGGATGACCAGGGATGTTCTCTGTTTAGTGAGTCCTCCAGATCAGAGGCTGTAGGGATGACCAGGGTTGTTCTCTGTTCAGTGAGTCCTCCAGATCAGAGGCTGTGGGGATGACCAGGGTTGTTCTCTGTTCAGTGAGTCCTCCAGATCAGAGGCTGTGGGGATGACCAGGGTTGTTCTCTGTTCAGTGAGTCCTCCAGATCAGAGGCTGTGGGGATGACCAGGGATGTTTTCTGTTCAGTGAGTCCTCCAGATCAGAGACAGTAGGGATGACCAGGGTTGTTCTCTGTTCAGTGAGTCCTCCAGATCAGAGACAGTAGGGATGACCAGGGATGTTCTCTGTTCAGTGAGTCCTCCAGATCAGAGGCTGTGGGGATGACCAGGGTTGTTCTCTGTTCAGTGAGTCCTCCAGATCAGAGGCAGTAGGGATGACCATGGTTGTTCTCTGTTCAGTGAGTCCTCCAGATCAGAGGCTGTGGGGATGACCGGGGATGTTCTCTGTTCAGTGAGTCCTCCAGATCAGAGGCTGTGGGGATGACCAGGGATGTTCTCTGTTCAGTGAGTCCTCCAGATCAGAGGCTGTGGGGATGACCAGGGTTGTTCTCTGTTCAGTGAGTCCTCCAGATCAGAGGCTGTGGGGATGACCAGGGTTGTTCTCTGTTCAGTGAGTCCTCCAGATCAGAGGCTGTGGGGATGAACAGGGTTGTTCTCTGTTCAGTGAGTCCTCCAGATCAGAGGCTGTGGGGATGACCAGGGATGTTCTCTGTTCAGTGTGTCCTCCAGATCAGAGGCTGTGGGGATGACCAGGGATGTTCTCTGTTCAGTGTGTCCTCCAGATCAGAGGCTGTGGGGATGACCAGGGATGTTCTCTGTTCAGTGAGTCCTCCAGATCAGAGACAGTAGGGATGACCAGGGATGTTCTCATGAGAAGGATGTGAATCAGACCATTTTGTTGTCCTGACAAGTACTTTTGGGTGTCAGGTGAAATGAATGTAAAAAAGTACATTATTTTCTTTAGGAATGTTGAGAAGTAAAAGTCAAAGTAGTAAAATATAAATAGTAAAGTAAAGTACAGATACCCCAAAAAACATCTTAAGTATTTTAGCAATTTTTATTTATGTACTTTACATCACTGTTATGCTAAGAGTGAGCATATGCTAAGTCATGTTGTCCTGGAGAGATTTACATGGTAATTTAGATTTACATCAAAACGCCACGCCAGGGTAAGACTACACTAAAACACAGCACTTTATTTTAAGTGTTTCTAAAATCCTCTATCGGAAAGATAAATTGCGGAAAAACAATTGGAACCATTTCCCTGTTTGACAGCTAGGTTTCATGGGTATTATGACTCATACTGTGGTACTCTACTTGCACACTATCCGTTTACAGATTCGTGTTTAACAATAAAACGTAATTGTTTTCTATTACAATCATTTGTTGCATTGTTCATAGAATGCCTAGTTTAGAATGCCTAGTTTAGAATGCCTAGTTTAGAATGCCTAGTTTAGAATGCCTACGGTGTTGTAGCGATTTTTCCGCACGTTGAGAATTGTTTATTTTGTTGCTATGGTCACCGGCAGTTGTCGCATAGACTGTGGTTTGTCGCCCTCCTGTGAAGGCATCAGCTGCTTTGACTACAGGCACAAGTCTTGTACTCCGGAAGGGTACTCAGAGTTATTCCACTGGCTGTCTGAAAAGTGCTCGAGGTGAGAAAAAGTGTCATTCAGAACGGAAGCACCTTTCTCTGTGTTTTCAATGACAGACTCCACTTTTGCCTTATCTACCAGAGGACAGGCTCTCCCCTCATCTATATGAACCCCTTTTAGGACCTGTAAAAGTATTTGTAATATATTACCCCCCTCCAAAATGGCTTTCGAACTTATGAATGAGCCGGTGGCGAAGAAATAAACCATAATTGTAATCTTTCCCAAGCACATTGGGGGAGCTTGGAGCAAACATCAACATTTGGTTATGATTTATTTTTCCTTCTCATCCTTTTGTGTTTGATACATAGAGCACTATACAGTTTAAGAAATAGGGTGCCTTGTTCTACCCTTCAGACTAGGAGCGGAGAGGAGAACGGAGGAGAAAGAGGAGAACTGGAGAAAGAGGAGAGAGGAGAACGGAGGAAAGAGGAGAACGGAGGAGAAGAGGACAGAGGAGAACTGGAGAAAGAGGAGAACAGAGGACAACGGAGGAGAACAGAGGACAACGGAGGAGAGAGGACAACGGAGGAGAGAGGACAACGGAGGAGAGAGGACAACGGAGGAGGAGGACAACGGAGGAGAGAGGAGGAACGGAGGAGAGAGGACAACGGAGGAGAGAGGACAACGGAGGAGAGAGGACAACGGAGGAGAGAGGACAACGGAGGAGAGAAGACAACGGAGGAGAGAAGACAACGGAGGAGAACAGAGGAGAAAGAGAACGGAGGAGAGAGGACAACGGAGTAAAGAGGACAACAGAGTAAAGAGGACAACGGAGGAGAGAGGACAACGGAGGAGAGAGGACAACGGAGGAGAGAGGACAACGGAGGAGAGAGGACAACGGAGGAGAGAGGACAACGGAGGAGAGAGGACAACGGAGGAGAGAGGACAACGGAGGAGAGAGGACAACGGGGAGAGAGGACAACGGTGGAGAGAGGACAACGGAGGAGAGAGGACAACGGAGGAGAGAGGACAACGGAGGAGAGAGGACAACGGGGAGAGAGGACAACGGGGAGAGGAGGACAACGGAGGAGAGAGGACAACGGAGGAGAGAGGAGAACAGAGAACAGAGGAGAGAGGAGAACTGGAGAAAGAGGAGAACGGAGGAGAGAGGAGAACAGAGGAAAGAGGAGAACGAAGGAAAGAGGAGAACGGAGGAGAACAGAGGAGAAAGGAGAACTGGAGAAAGAGGAGAACGGTGGAGAGAGGAGAACGGTGGAGAGAGGAGAACGGTGGAGAGAGGAGAACGGTGGTGGAGGAGAGGACAACGGAGGTGGAGAGGAGGAGAACGGTGGTGGACAGACGGAGAAAGGTGGTGGAGAGAGGAGAACGGAGGAGGAGGAGAGAGGAGAACGGGACAACGGAGGAAAGAGGAGAACGGTGGTGGAGAGAGGAGAACGGTGGTGGAGAGAGGAGAACGGAGGAAAGGTGGAGAGAGGACAACGGGAAAGAGGTGGAGGAGAGAGGAGAACGGTGGTGGAGAGAGGAGAACGGTGGTGGAGAGAGGAGAACGGTGGTGGAGAGAGGAGAACGGTGGTGGAGAGAGGAGAACGGTGGTGGAGAGGACAACGGAGGAGAGGAGACGGTGGAGGAGAGAGGAGAACGGTGGTGGAGAGGGAGAGACGGTGGTGGAGAGAGGAGAACGGTGGTGGAGAGAGGAGAACGGTGGTGGAGAGAGGAGAACGGTGGAGAGAGGAGAACGGTGGAGAACAGAGGAGAGAGGAGAACTGGAGAAAGAGGAGAACGGAGGAGAACGGAGGAGAGAGGAGGAGAACAGAGGAGAGAGGAGGAGAACAGAGGAGAACGGAGGAGAGAGGAGAACGGAGGAAAGAGGACAACGGAGGAAAGAGGACAACGGAGGAAAGAGGACAACGGAGGAAAGAGGACAACGGAGAACTGGAGAAAGAGGACAACGGAGGAGAGAGGAGAACGGAGGAGAACAGAGGAGAACAGAGGAGAGAGGAGGAGAACAGAGGAGAGAGGAGAACTGGAGAAAGAGGAGAACGGAGGAGAGAGGAGAACAGAGGAGAGAGGAGAACAGAGGAAAGAGGAGAACGGAGGAGAACAGAGGAGAGAGGACAACGGGAGAAAGAGGACAACGGAGGAAAGAGGACAACGGAGGAAAGAGGAGAGAGGGGAACTGGAGAAAGAGGAGAACGGAGGAGAGAGGACAACGGAGGAGGACAACGGAGAAGAGAGGACAACGGAGAAAAGAGGAGAACAGGGGAGAACAGAGGAGAGAGGAGAACGGAGGAGAGAGGAGAACGGAGGAGAGAGGAGAACGGAGGAGAGAGGAGAACAGAGAAAAGAGGAGAACGGAGAAAAGAGGAGAACTGAGAAAAGAGGGAAGAATGGTGTAGAGAGGAAAGAGGAGAAAGAATAGAAATTAGGAAACAGTAGAAAGGAGGAGAAGAGCAGAAGGGGAGGTGGAAGGAGAAAGAGGAGAAAGAAGAAAGGGAGAAGGAGGAGAAGAGCAGAAGGGGAGGTGAAAGGAGAAAGAGGAGAAAAGAGAAAGGGAGAAGGAGGAACGGAGGAACGGAGGAGAGGAGCAGAAGGGGAGGAGAAAGGGAGAAGGAGGAAGGGAGGAGAAGAGCAGAAGGTGAGGAGGAAGTAGGAAGAGGAGAAAGGAGAAAGGGAGAAGGAGGAAGGGAGGAGAGGAGCAGAAGGGGAGGAGAAAGGGAGAAGGAGGAAGGGAGAAGAGCAGAAGGGTAGGAGGAAGTAGAAAGAGGAGAAAGGAGAAAGGGAGGAGGAAGGGAGGAGAAGAGCAGAAGGGGTGGTGGAAGGAGAAAGAGGAGAAAGGAGAAAGGGAGAAGGAGGAAGGGAGGAGAAGAGCAGAAGGGGAGATGGAAGGAGAGAGGAAGAAGAAGGGAGGAGAATGGAGGAGAAAGAGAAAAGGGAGGAAAAGGGAGGGTAGAACCGAGGAGAGAGCGGAGAGGACAAATGAGAAAGGAGGAGGAAGAGAAGAAAGGAGGACTGATTGCACTCTGCTGCTGGGCATGACATTTAGCAGACATGAGGGGACCAGTCGGTGCTGACCTCAGACTGAGTGTGAGCATGTGTACTTAATCAGTCTGTCTGTCAGCTTTTCCGCTTCTCATCGACTTTGACCTCAAAATCCTCTCAGCGATGGAACATGATGATCAACTGTTAAACCAGCATCTTCATCAGTTTGAGTAAAAACTCCTATCCATCAGTGCAGTGTTAACTGGGAAGACCAGGGAAACTCACTGGGTATAGGATAGCTTCAACAGGATGGCTTCAACAGGACGGCTGCAACAGGATGGCTTCAACACGAGTTATAGGATCAAATCAAAGTTTATTATTCACGTGCGCCAAAACAGGCGTACAAACAGGCCAACAGTGAGACCTTTCAGTGAAATGCTTACAGGCCAACAGTGTAGACCTCAGTGAAATGCTTGCAGGCCAACAGTGAAGACCTTTAGTGAAATGCTTACAGGCCAACAGTGTAGACCTCAGTGAAATGCTTGCAGGCCGACAGTGTAGACCTCAGTGAAATGCTTGCAGGCCAACAGTGTAGGCCTCAGTGAAATGCTTGCAGGCCGACAGTGTAGACCTCAGTGAAATGCTTGCAGGCCAACAGTGTAGGCCTCAGTGAAATGCTTGCAGGCCAACAGTGTAGGCCTCAGTGAAATGCTTACAGGCCAACAGTGCAAAATAAGGTATTAGGTGAACAATAGGTAGGTAAAGAAATTAAACAGTAAAGACAGGCTACATACAGTAGAGGGGCTACATACAGTAGAGGGCCTACATACAGTAGAGGGCCTACATACAGTAGAGGGCCTACATACAGTAGAGGGCCTACATACAGTAGAGGGGCTACATACAGTAGACGGGCTACATACAGACACCGGCTAGTCAGGCTGATTGAGGTAGTATGTACATGAATGTATAGTTAGTGGCTATGCATATAAGATAAACAGAGTAGCAGCAGTGTAAAATAGGGGTTGGGGGGGTGGTACACAATGCAAATAGTCTGGGTAGCCATTTGATTACCTGTTTAGGAGTCTTATGGCTTGGGGGTAAAAACTGTTGAGAAGCCTTTTGATCCTAGACTTGGCACTCCGGTACCGCTTGCCATGCGGTAGTAGAGAGAACAGTCTATGACTGGGGTGGCTGGGGTCTTTGACAATTTTTAGGGCCTTCCTCTGACACCGCCTGGTGTAGAGGTCCTGGATGGCAGGCAGCTTAACCCCAATGATGTACGCACTACCCTCTGTAGTGCCTTGCGGTCAAAGGCAACCGGTCAGGATGCTCTCGATGGTGCAGCTGTAGAACCTTTTGAGGATCTCAGGACCCATGCCAAATCTTTTTAGTTTCCTGAGGGGGAATAGGCTTTGTCGTGCCTTCTTCACGACTGTCTTGGTGTGTTCGGACCATTCTAGTTTGTTGTTGACGTGGACACCAAGGAACTTGAAGCTCTTAACCTGCTCCACTACAGCCCCGTCAATGAGAATGGGGGCGTGGCTTGATGCTCCTTTTCATGTAGTCCACAATCATCTCCTCAGTCTTGGTTACATTGAGGGATAGGTTGTTATTCTGGCACCACCCAGCCAGGTCTCTGACCTCCACCCTATAGGCTGTCTCATCGTTGTCTATGATCAGGCCTACCACTGTTGTGTCTTCTGCAAAATTAATGGTGTTGGAGTTTCCACCCTTGTGGAGCTCCAGTGTTGAGGATCAGCGTGGCAGATGTGTTGCTACCCACCCTCAACACCTGGGGGGGGGTCAGGAAGTCCAGGATCCAGTTGCAGAGGGAGGTGTTTAGTCCCAGGATCCTTAGCTTAGTGATGAGCTTTGAGGGTACTATGGCGTTGACTACAGCTCAGCGTTCAATGAATGGCATTCTCACATAGGTTTTCTTTTTGTCCAAGTGGGAAAGGGCAGTGTGGAGTGCAATAGAGATTAAATCTGTGGATCTCTTTGGGCGCTATGCAAATTGGAGTGGGTCTAGGGTTTCTGGGATAATGGTGTTGATGTGAGCCATGACCGGCCTTTCAAAGCACTTCATGGCTACAGACATGAGTACTACGGGTCTGTAGTCATTTAGGCAGGGTGCCTTCATGTTCTTGGGCACAGGGGCTATGGTGGTCTGCTTGAAACATGTTGGTATTACAGACTCAATCAGGGACATGTTGAAATTGTCAATGAAGACACCTGCCAGTTGGTCAGCACATGTCCATGTAATGTCTCTGGCCCCGCAGCCTGATGTATGTTGACCTGTTTTAAGGTCTTACTCACGTCAGCGTGATCAGTCATCCGGAACAGCTGATGGTCTCATGCATGCCTCAGTGTTGCTTGCCTCGATGCAGGCATAGAAGTGATTTATCTCGTCTGGTAGGCTTGTGTCACTGGGCAGCTCGCGGCTGTGCTTCCCTTTGTAGTCTAATAGTTTGCAGGCCCTGCCACATAAGACGAGCGTCGGAGCCGGTGTAGTATGATTCAATCTCAGCCCTGTATTGACGCTTTGCCTGTTCGATGGTTCGTCGGAGAGCAAAGCAGGAATTCTTATAAGCTGCCTTGTTAGCGTCCCGCACCTTGAAAGCACTACCCTTTAGCTCAGTGCGACTGTTTCCTGTAATCCATGGCTTCTGGCTGGGGTATGTACGGTCACTGTGGGGACAATGTCCTCGATGCACTTTTTGATGACGTCAGTGACTGATGTGTACTCCTCAATGCCATCGGAGGAATCCTGGAACATATTCCAGTCTGTGCTAACAAGACAGTCCTGCAGTTTAGCATCTGCTTTGTCTGACCACTTTTTTTTATTGATTGAGTCAGCGGTGCTTCCAGTTTTTGCTTGTAAGCAGGAAGATGGAATTATGGTCGGATTTACCAAATGGAGGGCGAGAGTTTTATACCAGTCTGTGTGTGGAGTATAGGTGATCTAGAATTGTTTTCCCTCTGGTTGCACATTTAACATGTTGATAGAAATTTGGTAGAACTGAAGTTTCCCTGCATTAAAATCTCTGGCCACTAGGAGCGCCACCTCTGGGTGAGCGGTTTCCTGTTTGCTAATTTCCTGGGATGGGTTCAATATGAGTTCGATGTTCACCTGGACCTTGTCTTCCGCATTTAACCCAACCCCTCTGAATCAGGGCGTGTGGCGTAGAGCCGAGAGGGGACGGGCGCGTGGCGTAGAGCCGAGAGGGGACGGGCGCGTGGCGTAGAGCCGAGAGGGGCCGAAGGGAGCGCGTGGCGTAGAGCCGAGAGGGGAAGGGCCGCGCGTGGCGTAGGGAGCCGAGAGGGGAAGGGCGCGTGGCGTAGGAGCCGAGAGGGGAAGGGCGCGTGGCGCGAGGAGCCGAGAGGGGAAGGGCGCGTGGCGTAGAGCCGAGAGGGGACGGGCGCGTGGCGTAGAGCCGAGAGGGGAAGGGCGCGTGGCGTAGAGCCGAGAGGGGAAGGGCGCGTGGCGTAGAGCCGAGAGGGGAAGGGCGCGTGGCGTAGAGCCGAGAGGGGAAGGGCGCGTGGCGTAGAGCCGAGAGGGGAAGGGCGCGTGGCGTAGAGCCGAGAGGGAAGGGCGCGTGGCGTAGAGCCGAGAGGGGAAGGGCGCGTGGCGTAGAGCCGAGAGGGGAAGGGCGCGTGGCGTAGGAGCCGAGAGGGGGAAGGGCGCGTGGCGTAGAGCCGAGAGGGGAAGGCGCGCGTGGCGTAGAGCCGAGAGGGGAAGGGCGCGTGGCGTAGAGCCGAGAGGGGAAGGCGCGTGGCGTTGAGCCGAGAGGGGAAGGGCGCGTGGCGTTGAGCCGAGAGGGGAAGGGAGCGTGGCGTAGAGCCGAGAGAGGAAGGGAGCGTGGCGTAGAGCCGAGAGAGGAAGGGAGCGTGGCGTAGCGCCGAGAGAGGAAGGGAGCGTGGCGTAGAGCCGAGAGAGGAAGGGAGCGTGGCGTAGAGCCGAGAGAGGAAGGGAGCGTGGCGTTGAGCCGAGAGAGGAAGGGAGCGTGGCGTTGAGCCGAGAGAGGAAGGGAGCGTGGCGTAGAGCCGAGAGAGGAAGGGCGTGTGGCGTTGAGCCGAGAGTATAATACAGATTTAACCTAGTGACTTCCGACTGGAGAGGCTGGGTCGTAAGGGACAAGGAGGCTACTGACAGCGTTAACACCACATAGGCTGCCCAATTCTGATCTTTAACCATAGAGACAGATACACAGAGAGCGAGCGGGAGAAAGAAACAGAAAGAATCAGAAAGAATGAGCAGATGAAGCTACATTCTGAAGTGTCAACCCTTCACAGAAGATAGTCTACTAAAAACGATTGACTGACAAACTAAAAGAGAAGTTGTATAACTTTTAATGCTTGACAAACCTAAACAAAAACACATCTTTCCCACCTGCAGCATTGTAAACCATTTTAACACACGGGTGTCTGAAACTACCAAGTAATTCAAATATATTCCACAAATGTAATTAATTAGATTGCACAATATTATTCGGCATAAAGTAATAATTAAAAAAAAAAAATGTTTACATGTGTCCATAAAATAAATATTTGAGGTACAACACGTCTTTTGTGTGGTCTGAAGTGCAAATATGCTTTAAAAAGGCATACACTGCAATTATTTGTTCCCTTTGCATATCTATCCTTAAAAAGAATGGCCTATATTCTCTTTAATGAAGTGTCCTGGGGTCCCCGACAGTGTAAACTAAAACAGGAACAGTGAATGAAAACAACCCCCCCAAAAAAACCCACCACAACATGGAAAACAGCAGACCAAAAAAATAAAGTGCACTTCAGAAAGATGTGGAAAATGGGATATGAATATTTCATAGAAATCAGTGCATGGAAACATTGAACAACAAAACACATTCATATATATTCATGTATTCCATGGGCCTGTTTCCTGGACACAGATTAACTCGAGTCCTGGATGAAAGTTGAAGTACAAGGAGATTGTCTTTTAAGCTTTTATAAGTCCATGGACTCATCTTAGTCTGTGTTTGGGGGAAAGTGCCCTTTAGTAGTGTCATAGTAGAAACATTCTCCATCTTGTTGTTTTCAGATGCACTGTACTGCCACCTCGACTTCCTCTCAGTGAGAAACCATACACCTAGACTTCCTCTCAATGAGAGTTAGGTACCAATTCTTCTGTTCAGTCCGGTCCCGTCTAAGCTCTAGTTCCATTACGGTCTGTCCAGTTCTTGATCAGTGACCATTGAGACGTTTGACAAGTGATTAATCAGACAGGCGGCCTCCGACGAGCAGCTGAAATTTAATTTCCACACTTCAGCCTGCTGATGCGGCGAAGGACATGAATTAGAGTCAGCATACAGGATAGCAGCTTCAGCCACCCTTCCTACCGTCCTCACAGCAGCAGCACTTCTTCCAGGCTGTTCCCGAGGCCTGTCCCACCTCTCTCCCCTGGTCCTCCGGTTCCGAGATAGGATGATGTCCAGTCTAATTGCCCCACCTACAACTACAATCGAAATACGTTAAACTTTGTGTTCAAAATAAAAGGTTGCACACTATGCTCCAAAAATTTAAAATTGGTAAATCTAAAACACACATTTTGTTTTTTTCCCTCCATTTTAAATGGACTGCATCAACATGTGGTTGATTTACATTTATTGACAAAATAAAAATAAATACCTTCACCACTGGCTCCATCTCCCCCCACAGCGGGGGAGCTCCCGGCCCAATCTCCGACCATCAAACAGCGGATGTCAGAGCGGCACCGAAGGGACACCCCCTGGAACTGTGCTTGTCGGGACAGCAGGGGGAGGTGGCGCAGAGCAGGGTGGAACACGGCATTCTCCTGCATGAAGAAACGAAGGGATGGATGAATCTGACAGAATGTCACAGTGAGAGTGAGTGATCTTTCTGCATAAATGAATAAATACATATTAAAACATAGTTAAATGTACCTGCACAAGTCCCAGGTGTGTCTCCGTGAGGAAGAGCTGGGCCCAGGGGTCAGGTCTGGGGTCAGGGGTCGTTGTCACACCAACGGTAGTGTAGAGCAGCAGTCTGACCTCTCCCAGACTAGGCTTCTCTCTGAAAAGATGTAAAAATAAAACTCAATCGTTTGGTCTGTCTTCAGTTATTTTGTGCTATGAGCTATCCTTTTCAAGACCAACAAACACTACAATCCTGCTACCTGTCCATGTTGCCGTGCAGAATATACACCAGGTCAGCTAGGGTCTTGTGGAAGTGACCAGACAGCCTGAGCCCAGCATCCAACAGCAGGTCAGGTACCTGGGTCTTCCAGTCCAGAGACAGCGCCATCAGATCTTCCTTCAGGAAGGGGTGGTGAGCCACTCGCTGGTCCCCAGGGGACAACACACCGAGCAGGGTCTGGGTGAGGGCCTGGGTGAGGGTCTGGCTGTGGAGGTACAGCAGAGGGTGTAATTGAAGATTTGAGCAAATGCATTTCTATTATTCAAGCAACATGCCTTCGTAGCAGGCTGCCGTTTGTCGTCATGAATCTTGTCCTGGAGGCAGAACTGAGCGATTTCTGCTCGATAAGCCAGCTGCAAAGTCAAAAATCGGCTTAACAATTCATGAGAACAAAAATGTCGCTCTTTAGTCTTAATTTAAATCAAATCAAAGTGGAACTGACAGCATTTTAACTACTACGCAGATTTGACACAAAAACAGACAATCATAATATCAGTGAAAATATAAGATTCCCAGTATTGTTTCAAAACCAACTTTATAGGTTTTAAAAATAGTTTCTATTTGAAAAAATAAATCCCATGACGTACAGTAGGGCATTGGCTCCCGAGTGGCGCAGCAGTCTCAGTGCTAGAGGAGTCACTACAGACCCTGGTTCGATTCCAGGCTGTATCACAAACGGCCATGATTGTGCGCCGCCCTATGGGTCTCCCAATCGGCCCAGTGTCATCCAAGTTAGGGTTTGGCCGGGGTAAGCAGTCTTTCCAAATAAGAATTTGTTTCACTGACTTAGTTTATCATCTTGGCAGATGGTCGCAAATGTAAATGAGAACTTGTTCTCAACTGGCCTACCTGGTTAAATAAAGGTGAGCAAAAAAAGAATCTCACTGGTCATCCCCAAAGCGCTCCAGCAGGTTTATTACACTGGTCATCCCCAAAGCGCTCCAGCAGGTTTATTACACTGGCCATCCCCAAAGCGCTCCAGCAGGTTTATTACACTAGCCATCCCCAAAGCGCTCCAGCAGGTTTATTACACTGGTCATCCCCAAAGCGCTCCAGCAGGTTTATTACACTGGTCATCCCCAAAGCCAACACTTACTTTGGCCGCGTTTCCTTCCAGTTCTCTGCTGCCAATGACTGGAACGAATTGCAAAAATCACTGAAGTTATATCACTCAAGTTACTTATAGCTGATGCTTTAAAGTTAGTGAGGGAAGCTATCTGAGCAGCTTACCGTTCACTGCAGCTGTACACAATTCAACTTGCGCTGATTTTCTGTGTCCCGTTTACGGCGTGTAGCAGAGGGAAAGTGTACAGACATACAGTATACCACAGTCCTATCTAGGCTACTAAAATATTGCAGCCTGGCTTTGGTTTTTAAAGCTTGACAATGAATAAACAAAACACATAACCGACAATCAAAACACCATGCAAAGGACAAACACGTAGACCTATTAGAGCAGTCGAGCAGTAGCCAAGGCTGACTACTCAATACACTGAGTGCACCATACAGCAACTGCACAGGCGAGCAAATGCAATGCAAAAAAGTAAAAAAAAAATTGTATAAAAACATGTTATTAATTTTTTTTTAAAGTTAACATTTAAAACTTAACACCCTAGTGTTACATTTTTGTTATTTGGACTTATTAAATAGATTTTGATTAGGTTTGCAGCATTTAAGCAGCAAAGGCTGGACAAATATAATTTACCTCGTTTTAATATGTTAAAATGCTATATTCAGCATCACACACACATATATACATATCCACAAATATGTGGACACCCCTTCAAATGAGTGGATTCAGCGGTTTCAGCCACATCTGTTGCTAACAGATGTATAAAAAAAAAAAATCGAGCACACGGCCATGTAATCTCCATAGACAAACAGTGACAGTAGAATTGCCTTTTTGAAAACCTCAGCGACTTTCAACATGGCACCATCGTAGGATGCCACCTTTCCAACAAGTCAATTAGTCAAATGTCTGCCCTGCTAGAGAAACAGCCTCCCTCTGCCTAGAGGTAGCGCTCCCTCCCATCACCTCAGACACCACCCCGTCAACTAAGTGCTTTCGTTGCGAAGTGGATACGTCCAGGAGAAGAAGAAAAAAAAAGTTTAAAAATCGGGAAGTGGTCGGCCACACAAGCTCACAGAATGACACCAGAGTGCTGTTGCGCGCAAAAATTAGTCTCCCCGGTCGATCACTCGCTACAGAGTTCCAAACTGCCTCTGGAAGCAACATCAGCACAAGAACGACGAGCAGGTAACCACATACTTAAGTAGAAGGGCCATATTTTTCTAATAAAACAATTGCTAGAAAGGGTTGCAGTTTGTTGTAAAAACCAAATAGGATATGTCTGACCCACAAATTTGTTATACTATTTTTTTTTTTCAATATTGAGATTTGACACCCCTGGGCTAGTGTATCTATTTATGTAGCTAGCTATTTATTTAACAAGCAAAAACAAAAACAGAGCCTAACCTTAGCTAGCTAGCTGCTGGGAGGATGCCTTGTCATTGCAGAAGTGAATGACTGCCCGACTGTCTGTATTCCCATAGACCAGTTCAAAGGGAATGATGGCAGGGCCGTGTGGCAAACGCCTTATTTGCATATAGGCCTAGTGTACCTCTGATTGGCTATGGCGCACTGGTCTACATAGACTCCGGAACTTGGACAAGACCAATGTTTTTATTACATTTTACTTACTGCAGTGTCTATTAAATGTCGAAACGTACGTGGTTTCATTCGAGAGAATTCTCAAAACATTACTATACATCATCCCCAATTTGTAAGTCGCTCTGGATAAGAGCGTCTGTTAAATGACTTAAAAGTAATGTAAATCCCAAAACATTCTATGAAGTCATGAAAACGACCAGTGCTCGATTGTTAGAAAATGTAAATTAAATAATAAGTTCTCCCTGAGGGTGTATATCAGGGGGGGATGCTGAGTGGAACACGGCTCGTAATAATGTCAGGAACAGAGCAGATGGAATGGCATCAAACACATGGGAACACTGATGAATTTGATACCAATTCCAGTGATTCTGCTCCACTCATTACCGCGAGTCCTCCTCAATTAGCCTCCTGTGGTGTATATGAACAGATTTCATGTTGCTAAAACGCTGGCAGTTCCACTTTAAAGTAAGGGTTAGACATTAGGGTTGGCCGTGTGGTTAAGGCAGGGTTGAAAATCAGACCCTGACTTTGTGGCTGTGGCAGATAGTGACCATGCTGTGCAGAGCTGCCTCCAAGACAAGATTCAGGACAATAAATGCAAAACCTGCATCTTAGTAGACCACACGAAGACATTAACCTACTTCTAATCAAGTCCTAACCTACTTTAAAAAAAAAAAAATTTTTTAAAAAAGTGCGACTGATTGGCAATCGAGCATGACCAACTGATGGCTCCAAGCACACTTTTGTGATCTGAGCATAGTGGTCCTCTCCTTTGGTTTCCACTAGGCTAGAGGATCAGATCTGAGCACAGTGGTCCTCTCCTTTACCTGTGGGTGTAGAGGGTCAGGACACTCTCTTTAGTGGAGGCTGTGAGACGAAGACTCTGACCGCCAAAACCCACCTAGATGGTTATTTAGAAAGAAAAAAACTAGTAGATGATGATAATCGTGATACTACTGATGATAAAGACGAGGATAAAAAGAAAATAGGTTAATTATTTAATTGGTAGAATAATCAAATATTTTTAATTGTTTTAAATTTTTTACATTAAAAAATACCTACCTGGATCTCCTTGATCTGTAGCAGGGGGAGGTGGTGGAACACTGTCAGAGGCGTGGTCTGATCGGACATGTCAGGGTCAAAGGTCAGGGCGTAGAGGCAGGACTCAAATAAGAGGACGACAGAAGGGTGTGGGTGGGGCTGGCTGCAGTTGGCCACGCCCAGCCAGTAGAGAGCCACGAGTCTCTGAGAGGTGAAGACAGAGGGGACAACAGACTGGAGACAGCCCAGGAGGGTGGACACAGGAAGGGACTGGAGTTGAACCAGAGCCCCTGGGAACTCCACCAGTCTCTGAAAGAAAAATGATTTGGTTTATTTTAATAAAGCAACATGGAAGGCTGAATAATTTGGATTCACTTTGTACATTTCCTAATATGAATGACTAAAAACACACCTGGTAATATACCCGGACACCCTCAGTCCTCTGCTTCTCCTGCCCAGGAACAGAGCTCTTCTCTGGACCTGCAGACCTGGCGTTGTCCCCCTGCTCTGGAGGGGACTGTGGCTTGCTGCCATTGGCTCCATTGGTGACACACTGTGGGTCCTCCTCCATCTTGATCTGGTCCTCTGGTGACCACAGCTCCTCCTTGGTTGTAATCTGTACCTCTGACGTAGATGGAGCCTCCTGTCTGCCTTCCGGAGTCCACTCCAGTTCTCGGATGGGATTCTGTTCCCCTGATCTCCAATCCACCTCTTTACCAGTGTTCTGTCTATGCGGGAACTCAATGGCATTCTGGGCTGGGTACAGGCTTGGTGCTGGGCTGAAGACAGTATTGTGGGTTGTAAGAAGGGGCAGGTTCATTTTTGGTGCGGTGTTAAGGTCAATAGCTCTCTGCTGTATTCCAGTTGACTCCACTTGCTGAAGATCATGAGTTAGCTCAAAGGGAATGCTCCCGAAGTCACGAGTTAGCTCAAAGGGAATGCTCCCGAAGTCATGAGTTAGCTCAATGGGAATGCTCCCGGAGTCATGAGTTAGCTCAATGGGAATGCTCCCGAAGTCATGAGTTAGCTCAATGGGAATGCTCCCGAAGTCATGAGTTAGCTCAATGGGAATGCTCCCGAAGTCATGAGTTAGCTCAATGGGAATGCTCCCGAGGTCATGAGTTAGCTCAATGGGAATGCTCCCGAGGTCATGAGTTAGCTCAATGGGAATGCTCCTGAAGTCATGAGTTAGCTCAATGGGAATGCTCCTGAAGTCATGAGTTAGCCGAGTGCTCATCTGTTGCACCAATGGCAGCTCACTGACTATAGAGAACACCTGACTGTCTTTAACATAGGAGAACATGTGACTCTCTCTGACCAATGAGAAGACCTGGCTGTCTTTGACCACTGACAGCACCAGACTCTCCCTCACCATTGAGACAACCTGACTGGGCCAACTGGAGCAGGCTCCTCCCCCACCTCCAGGCTGCAGAATTCCTGTACTGTCCCAGAACTGCTGCAGGACTCTCGGGAGGGAGCTGTGGAGGAGACGCCACATGTCCGGGAACCTCACCGAAACCTCACTGCTGACCACAGAACCCATCCCAGAGCTAGAGCTCTCTTCCCCCAGAGAGTTGAGCTCATGCTTCCCCCCAAGCCCAGAGATCTGGGATACTCTGCTAACCAGAGCACCTAGCCCGGAAGCAGAGAACTGGCTCTCATCCTGCGCCTCCTCACCCCTAGACACCCTGCTAACCTTCTCAACCTCCTCCCTCCTAGCCTCAGCCTGGGTCTCCTCACCCCTAGACACCCTGCTAACCTCCTCCTCCCTCCTAGCCCCAGCCTGGGTCTCCTCACCCCTAGACACCCTGCTAACCTCCTCCTCCCTCCTAGCCCCAGCCTGGGTCTCCTCCTTGTAATAGTCTCCGTAGCCCTCCACCGTGGTCTTGGATGAATTCATCATGCAACGACTGAACTGGCCCTCCAATGCTGCTAGCGGTAGGCCGCGTACCGCCTGGCTGCGTCTGTGTCTGTCCCTGTCCAGCCGGGAGGCTGTGTGTTCGGTCTGGTTGTGGGTCTGTGTGTTGAGCTGGGACAGAGAGGCAGTGTGTTTGTCAAACCGAGAGGTCTGTGTGTATGTTGAGCTGCTGCTGGCCAGCGGGAAGTGTGCGTGGTGCGTTCCTTCCTCTGTTCCTCCGTCTATTCCTCCTTCGTCTCCTCTCTGCAGGTGGGATACAACAGCACCGAATGAGGTCTCTGCAGGGCCACTGTAACAGGCTCCGGCCTTGTTCAGTCTCCTGCTGCAGCCATCAGAAGGCAGACTTGACAGGACACCAGGGCTCGTTAGGCCCCACAGTACAATCAGCCTGCTGGACCAGAGAGGACAGGTATCTGCTGAAGGGCCCAAGGCCTCCTCTCCCCATAACGTCCTCCCTCTAGGCAGAGGTAGCGCTCCCTCCCATCACCTCTCAGACCACCATCCTGTTTGATTACGGGAGTCTCCATTTCTTCCCTTCTCCCTCCCCAATCCTCCCCTCCCTCATGCTCGATAAAATCACTTCCGTTTCATGTTTCAACTTCAAAGTCATTCCTCATTAATCAGGGAGCATGTCATCTATTGTTAAGCCAAGAAACAAAACACATTTTAAAGTAAAAGGATTTAAAAAATGCCATAGTTAACCCACGTCGTTAATTGAAAACGGGACTCAGCCATGGCGTCGTTAATTGAAAACGGGACTCAGCATGGCGTCGTTAATTGAAAACGGGACTCAGCATGGCGTCGTTAATTGAAAACGGGACTCAGCATGGCGTCGTTAATTGAAAACGGGACTCAGCATGGCGTCGTTAATTGAAAACGGGACTCAGCATGGCGTCGTTAATTGAAAACGGGACTCAGCCATGGCGTCGTTAATTGAAAACGGGACTCAGCCATGGCGTCGTTAAAATTGAAAACGGGACTCAGCATGGCGTCGTTAATGAAAACGGGACTCAGCATGGCGTCGTTACTGAAAACGGGACTCAGCATGGCGTCGTTAATTGAAAACGGGACTCAGCATGGCGCCGTTAATTGAAAACGGGACTCAGCATGGCGCCGTTAATTGAAAACGGGACTCAGCCATGGCGTTGCCAAACTTGTTATCATCTGTATAAATAGCATGCTTCAAAATTGACAAGCCAAAGGAGTGAGGAAGGCGAGAGGAGAAGAGAGAAACTAACGTCTTGAAGTGCTCTGTGTACAACGTGCATTCACAAAACATTGTTTTCTGAGGTGGGCTCATTAAAAAAAGGTAATAGGTTTGAAATATTAAACTAAGAAAACAGGCATTTCATGCTCCATAAGTCTGTATCAAGCCGTGTGTGAGATAGCGTGCCCAAACAAAACGGACATCTGCACACTAAGATACAATTTATAATGCATGCCCAATACTTTCCAATATTGTAAGTGGCCAAACGTGGATAGAGGATTACACCCCCCAAAATTCAGAAAATATTCAGATTTATTTTAAAATTTCCCCAGACAGATTTATATATATTTTTTTACAAAAAAACCCACTTAAATATCACATTTACTTACATACATACCCCAGCCAGAAGCCATGGATTTTAATGCAGGGAAACTTCAGTTCTACCAAATTTCTATCAACATGTTAAATGTGCAACCAGAGGGAAAACAATTCTAGATCACCTATATCCCACACACAGACTGGTACAAAACTCTCGTCCTCCATTTGGTAAATCCGACCATAATTCCATCTTCCTGCTTACAAGCAAAAACTAAAACTGGAAGCACCTGTGACTCAATCAATAAAAGTGGTCAGACAAAGCAGATGCTAAACTGCAGGACTGTCTTGTTAGCACAGACTGGAATATGTTCCAGGATTCCTCCGATGGCATTGAGGAGTACACATCAGTCACTGACGTCATCAAAAAGTGCATTGAGGACATTGTCCCCCACAGTGACCGTACATACCCCAGCCAGAAGCCATGGATTACAGGAAACAGTCGCACTGAGCTAAAGGGTAGAGCTTTCAAGGTGCGGGACTCTAACCCGGGAAGCTTACAAGAAATCCTGCTATGCCCTACAACAAACCATCAAACAGGCAAAGCATCAATACGGGGCTGAGATTGAATCATATTACACCGGCTCCGACGCTCGTCATGTGGCAGAGCCTGCAAACTATTACAGACTACAAGGGGAAGCACAGCCGCAAGCTGCCCAGTGACACAAGCCTACCAAACGAGCTAAATCACTTCTATACCTGCATCGAGGCAAGCAACACTGAGGCATGCATGAGACCATCAGCTGTTCCGGATGACTGATCACGCTCTCCGTAGCCAACGTTGGTAAGACCTTTAAACAGGTCAACATTCACAAGGCTGCAGGGCCAGACAGATTACCAGGACATGTGCTGACCAACTGGCAGGTGTCGTCACTGACATTTTCAACATGTCCCTGATTGAGTCTAATACCAACATGTTGTTTCAAGCAGACCACCATAGTCCCTGTGCCCAAGAACAAAGGCAACCTGCCTAAATGACTACAGACACGAAGCACTCACATCCGTATCCATGAAGTGCTTTGAAAGGTTGGTAATGGCTCACAACACCATTTTCCGAGAAACCCTAGATCCACTCCAATTTGCATAGCGCCCAAACAGATCCACAGATGATGCAATCTCTATTGCACTCCACACTGCCCTTTCCCACTTGGACAAAAGGAACACCTATGTGAGAATGCTATTCATTGAACGCTGAGCTGTAGTCAACGCCATAGTACCCTCAAAGCTCATCACTAAGCTAAGGATCCTGGGACTAAACACCTCCCTCTGCAACTGGATCCTGGACTTCCTGACGGGGCCCCCCAGGTGGTGAGGGAAGGTAGCAACACATCTGCCATGCTGATCCTCAACACTGGAGCTCTACAGGGGTGCATGCGCAGTCCCCTCCTGTTCACCCACAAATGCATGGCCAGGCATGACTCAAACACCATCATTAAGTTTGCAGACGAAACAGTGGTAGGCCTGATCATAGACAACGATGAGGCAGCCTATAGGGTGGAGGTCAGAGACCTGGATGGGTGGTGCCAGAGAAACAACCTATCCCTCAACGTAACCAAGATTTAGGAGATGATTGTGGACTACAGGAAAAGGAGCATCGAGCCATGCCCCCATTCTCATTGACGGGGCTGTAGTGGAGCAGGTTGAGAGCTTCAAGTTCCTTGGTGTCCACATCACCAACAAACTAGATTGGTCCAAACACACCAAGACAGTCGTGAAGAGGGCATGACAAAGCCTATTCCCCCTCAGGAAACTAAAAAGATTTGGCATGGGTCCTGAGATCCTCAAAAGGTTCTACAGCTGCACCATCCAGAGCATCCTGACTGGTTGCATCACTGCCTCGTACAGCAACTGCTCGGCCTTTGACCGTAAGGTACGACAGAGGGTAGTGCGTACATCCCAGTACATCATTGGGGTTAAGCTGCCTGCCATCCAGGACCTCTACACCAGGCGGTGTCAGAGGAAGGCCCTAAAAATTGTCAAAGACCCCAGCCACCCCAGTCATAGACTGTTCTCTCTACTACCGCATGGCAAGCGGTACCAGAGTGCCAAGTCTAGGATCAAAAGGCTTAACAGTTTTTACCCCCAAGCCATAAGACTCCTAAACAGGTAATCAAATGTCAACCTGTTCAGAGGTCTTATGGCTTGGGGGTAAAAACTACCCGGACTATTTGCATTGTGTGATTTGATACCCTTTATATCAGTACTTTGTTAAAGCACCTTTGGCAGTGACTACAGGCCCAAATCTGATTGGGTTTGACTCTAGGTAGTCTAGTGGTTAAAGCGTTGAGCCAATAAGGTTGCTGGATCAAATCCCCAGAGGTGACAAAGTAAAAAGAGGGTTTGGGTTAAATGCGGAAAACACATTTGTTGGACAACTGACTAGTTAACCCCCTTTCCCTTTAAAAAGCTTGGCACACCTGTACATAGAGTTTCTCCAATTCTTTTCTGCAAATCCTGTCAAGCTCTGTCAGGTTGGACAGGGAGCGATGCTGCAAAGCTATTTTCAGGTCTCTCCAGAGATGTTCGATCGTGTTCAAGTCCGGACACTCAAGGACATTCAGATACTTGTCCCAGTCAGAGGTCCTGAGTGCTCTGGAGCAGGTTTTCATCAAGGATCTCTGCATTTTGCTCCGTTCATCTTTCCCCTCGATCCTGACTAGTCTCCCAGTCCCTTTCCACTGAAAAACATTCCCACAACATGACGATGCCACCACCATGCTTCACCGTAGGGATGGTATTGGCCAGGTGATGAGCGGTGTCTGGTTTATTCCAGATGTGACGCTTAACATTCAGGCCAAAGAGTTCAATCTTGGTTTCATCAGACCATAAATTTTCTCCACAGAGTAACTCTGAAGCACTTCCCTGACCAAGGCCCTTCTCCCCCGATTGCTCAGTTTAGCCGGGCGGCCAGCTCTAGGAAAAGTCTTGGTGATTCCAAACTTCTTCCATTTAAGAATGGAGGCAACTATGTTCTTGAGGACCTTCAATGCTGCAGAAATATTTTGGTATCCTTCCTCAGATCTGTGCCAACACAATCCTGTCTCTGAGCTCTACAGACAATTCCCTGGACCTCATAGCTTGGTTTCTGCTCTGACGTTAACTGTCAACTACGGTACCTTACAGGTGTGTTTCCAAATCATGTCCAATCAATTGAACACCGGTCAAGTTGTACAAACGTCAAGGATGATCAATGGAAACAGGATGCACCTGCAATCAATATCGAGTCTCATAGCGAAGGATCTGAATCCTTATGCAAATAAGCATAAAACATTTGCATAAATTGTTAAAAACCTGTTATCGCTTTGCCATTATGGGGTATTGTGTGTAGATTGATGAGGAAAAAAGAGGCTGTAACATAAAAAATATGGGGGTCTGAATTCTTTGAGTGCACTGTACCTTAACAGATTCATTAACATGAAGCCATATTTCACCTTCATGTCTAACCTTCTTCAGGAAAACAATAGGTGAAAATGTGCCCCAATGTTAGCTAGTAAAAGTTACCTGTCCACATGCACAGTATCCATTCAGATGAGTGTAGGCATCTCGCTCTGTGTGTGTGTGTGTACACATACCATTACCGTACAGGTCTTTAGTGGAGAAGAGAGCACAGAGCTCCTCTGTTGTCTAGTGTCTCCAGTCAGTCCTGCTGCAGCTAGCATATCCATCCTGTTGGAAAGCAGTTAAACCAGAGGATTTAAATAATACATTTGTTATTCTAAAATCAAGGACAACAAAAAATGACTTGTTTTAAATCATATTTAGGGTGCCTATCCCCTTATAGCCCACTCCTTTTGATGAGAACCCTATGGGACACACATAGCAGTTGGGTTTATGTTCAAATAATCTGCTGGCGGATTTTTTTGTTTCTTAAAAAAAAAGCAATTTTATACAGGGTAAAATACAAGACAATAAATGGGGCACACAACTCATCTATTAAAAACACACTCACTAATACATTTAGCCCGAGCTTAGTCTGCTGTCACAACATCTTGAGCTGAATGTGTGCTTTCACTTTGTTCTCTCCTAACCCCCCCCTGAGCACCTTAGGATAAAGGTTGTATTCTAAATTGAACCCTATATAGTGCACTACTTTTGTCCAGGACCCTATTCCCTACGTAGTACACTACTTTTGACCAGGTCTCATAGGGCTCTGGTCTAAAGTAGTGTACTACATAGGGAATAGGGTGCCATAGGGTCCTGGACATAAGTAGTGCACTATATAGGGTGCCATTTAGAATGCACACTTTATCGTAAGGGGGGGTAGGAGAGAACACCGAGTGAAAGCACACATTCAGCTCAAGATGTTGTGACAGCAGACTTAGCTAGGGCTAAATGTATTAGTGTGTTTTTAATAGATGAGTTGTGTGCCCCATTTAGGGAAATCGGTTGCCACTTGGGACACAGTCACAGTACTTTGTTAAATTCTTCAAAATCTACACAGCTATTTTGTTTAATTTCACAGCGAGTTGAGTGTCTGCTAATCTTTATCCAGACATTGGGACTGTTCAACATTAAGTGTGTGCAAATGAGTTTTCAAATCTGATCATTAAAAACAGATGGCACGCCAACCGATGGTTAGTTTTACATTTTGGCTCATAAGAAAAGTTTGTATTGCCTGTATCCCCAGTCGTACTGCCGCCCTTATAAACCACCGGTCTCAAAACAGGAAGTCAGGTGGGAAACTGTTAGCCCGCTAGCTCATTGTGTCCAAAACTACACGTGGCAAAGAATTGATGTCTTTCCTCTCTGTCTGTTCAGCTAAAATGGCCATTAAAAGGATTGTGGGACGGGTTATATATATATATATATATATTTTTTACCTTTATTTAACCAGGCAAGTCAGTTAAGAATAAATTCTTATTTTCAATGACAGCCTGGGAACAGTGGGTTAACTGCCTGTTCAGGGGCAGAACGACAGATTTTGTACCTTGTCAGCTCGGGGATTTGAACTTGCAACCTTTCGGTTACTAGTCCAATGCTCTAACCACTAGGCTACACTGCCACCCCTATATCCATCTGCTCTTACTGCCAGGATGTGACGGTCTGTGCTGCTCCAGAACCATGTAGTCAGTCTTGGACAGGTCAAACTAATAAAAACCAGAGAGGTAAAAGCGTTGTCTACAAAGAGGTCGCCACCGATCGCCGTCTCTGACCATTTGTATTTATTATGGATCCCAATTAGTTCCTGCCAAAGAGAGGATTGTGGTCTACAGGAAAAAATGGATTTTCCAACCATGAGCGCCGGCCTGATCTGCTCTTGCTGATCCAAACCTTCTACTTTGCTGCTTTAACCAATGGCTGTGCAGGTCTACAGTGACAGTTCAGGAGGAGAGTCAAAGGTTTCTTCACAAAATAACATGATTAGGCCTAGTCCCCCCCCCCCCTAATTTTTATACACACACATTAGCCTATTTGTTCTGTTATGTTTGGGGCCGATTCAGAATTCGCTAAATGTAAGTCATTCCTACACACGTCTCAGTAGGTGGTATTAAGACTGACCTCATGCAGTGACCCAACGCTCTGCGGGTGTAGCGACTTACACACAATGAATATATGGCATTCTGAAAACCCTCCCACTTGCCGGCCAACAGGTTCAGTACATTTACCTGAAGCCATCCCTTTAAAATACTATGTACCTTTTAGTTAGAATTGTGTCCACAGACTAGAATATAATGGAGCGAACAGGTTCAGAATTAATAGGGATGAATTAACTTCTTTGATATAGGGGGCGCTCTTAATTTTTGGATAAAAAAACTTTCCCGTTTTAAACAAGATATTTCGTGACAAAATGATGCTCGACTGCATATAATTGACAGCTTTGGAAAGAAAACACTGACGTTTCCAAAACTGCAAAGATATTATCTGTGAGTGCCACAGAACTGATGCTACAGGCGAAACCAAGATGAAATTTCAAACAGGAAGTGGCCCAGATTTTGAAGGCACTGTTCCAATGTCTCCTTATATGGCTGTGAATGCGCCAGGAATGAGCCTACACTTTGTCGTTTCCCCAAGGTGTCTGCAGCATTGTGACGTATTTGTAGGCATATCATTGGAAGATTGACCATAGACTACATTTACCAGGTGTCCTACGTCGAAATTATTGCGCAATCTCCAGCTGCGTCCACTTTTCCATTCGGTTCAGAGGAGAAAGGCAACTGCCACAAATTATTTATCATCGAATAGATATGTGAAAAACACCTTGAGGATTGATTCTAAACAACGTTTCCCATGTTTGTCGATATTATGGAGTTATTTTGAAAAAATTAACTCAATTCATTTGTTGGTTTCTTTTCTTAGCCAAACATGAACAAAATGGAGCGATTTCTCCTATACAAATAATCTTTTTGGAAAAACTGAACATTTGCTAACTAACTGAGAGTCTCCTCATTGAAAACATCTGCAGTTCTTCAAAGGTAAATGATTTTATTTAAATGCTTTTGTTTTTGTGAAAATGTGGCCTGCTGAATGCTAGGCTAATGCTATGCTAGCTATCAATACCTCTTACACAAATGCTTGTGTAGCTATGGTTGAAAAGCATATTTTGAAAATCTGAGATGACAGTGTTAACAAAAGGCTAAGCTTGTGAGCCAATATTTATTTCATTTGCAATTTTCATGAATAGTTAACGTTGCGTTATGCTAATGAGCTTGACGCTCCCGGATACGGGGTTGCTCAACGCTAGAGGTTAAATAAATCAATTTCTCATCTCCATTTCAGCACGAACTCGGGTTATTTAAAAATATTCTGACCTTGTATCTTATTTTAGGGTTAGGAAAGTATTTATGAATAAAAATAAAAAAAACAGGTTTGGAAAGCCTTTACAAAACTAAACATACGGATGAATAAAAGTAGTTTTGATTCATCCTGAAAGTCTGTCATTTGAAGTGAGAAAAGCATACAATAGGAGGTTGACTAATAGTGAATATAAAAACAAACCTACTCCTCACTGAAGGACAACGGTCCCGACATCCTGAACACAAGGCTCCAGGTTTAAAATGGAGTTTGCAGTTCCAAAATAAGCTACATGACTAACTTTGTACAAATCATTTGGGACTGGTGTGATTAACTACTGCTAGTGACTCAGGAACTACACAGACCTGACCGAGGAAGGAGAAATTCCATTGACCTATGTAGGCTACAAACTGAAGGAAAACAAAGACTAAAATGACATAAATGAATGTGTATTATTGAAAGGTGGCTCCTGATAGGCTAATATTTAAAATGATAAAAGTGGTTTAAAAAGAAAGAGAACTGGGTGAGAGAATGCCATGTGTACAAAGCAGTCAAGGCAAAGGGTGGCTATGAAGAATGCCAAAAATAAAATATATTTTTGATTTGTTGGGGTTATATCCTGCCCGTTTGGGTCTCCCGCCCCCTCCAGTATTTATGCTGTAGTAGTTTATGTTTATATGGGGGTCAGTCTGTTATATCTGGAGTATTTCACCTGTCTTATCCGGTGTGACTTTAAGTATGCTCTCTCTAATTCTCTCGGAGGACCATAACCATAGATTTTTTAAACATTTTTTTGGTTACTACATGATCACATGTGTCATTTCATAGTTTTGATGTCTTCACTATTATTCTACAATGTGGAAAACAGTAAAAAATAACTTAAAACTCTGGAATGAAAAGGTGTCAACTTTTGACTGGTACTGTAGCTCTTAATCTTACATTTAGAAAAAACTGTCTGGTGTGTCATTTTTCCACACTTGAAACCGACATGTGCGCAAACTTATTCATGATTTCCCCGTAAAAACTGACCTGGAATGGAAAAGCATTTCCTTGGACAGGTTCTCTGTAGGCTCGGAGAGGTGCACCATGGACAGACTGGAGAGAAGTGCACTCTGGGAAGAAAACAACAAAACAAACATAAGATACACATTATTACACACACCTTTTGCAAACAGAAAACTGGCACTGGTTTTTATACACTTGGTACCAAGGATCCACATGGATGAGGTCGAACTGTTCCTGATTGTAGTTTTTTAAAAGTGGGCAATTCTAACTGAACATATTTCACTACCTTCACGTGTGAGCTCTTAATTTCTCAAATGTCCATTGATACACAAGTATTCTGTTGAGGAAAATCCGGAGGGAAAGCAGTTGACTATACCATTTACACTGGCTGTATTTTGTGCACGTGACAAACTTGATTTATTGAAACATTTAAAAAGTCCAAATAAAAATGGTTAAGTCAACTAAAAAAATAAAATAAAAATTTAAACCCAATTTCAAAATTACAATGAAAAAAAATATTAAAACATTTCTAAAATGTACACAATACAAATTAAAATATGTGAGTGCTAAAATTGTTGCTAGAAACATCTGCAGCCAAATATTGATCTATTTTTTTTTAAGCTGAATTAGTAGCAGTAGTTTGGGTACCTTCTCTGGTTAAAAGGTAGACTTTGGGCATGAAAAATGTTCCATCTCCACCCTTTTTCTCAATGTTCAAAACAGAAATGTGGTGTGCTTTTTGGTGGTTGGTCAATGGGTCATGCGCACCACGACTAGTTGGTAGTTAGTTGGTTAGCCAAGTTTGCCAGTAACTGCGCCAGTATGTGCTTACCATTTATACAGTTAAAAACACGTTTTTTTTTCTGTTCCTGCCCAAAGTCCACCTTTAACATCAGCCATTCTTCCAAAATGGCATACTATTTTCTTTATAGCGCACTACATTAGACCAGGTACCATTTGGAATGCAATTCACATACACATTAAATATACCGTTAAATTAAAAAAAGAATTTAACAGCCTTGATCTATTCCATTAGCTGCTGAATCTGCCTCTGTAAAACATATGGGTTGCAACCCAATAAATGGTACCCTATGCCCTTTATAGTGCCCTATGAGCTCCGTTTCAAAAGAAGTGCACCATGAAGAGGAAAAAAGGCTGTCACTTGGGACACGGACTACGCAATTGAAAAGAATGCTACTATTACAGAACGGAGAGTTATTGAGACTATTACCCAAGGAAACAGTTGGGTAACACTTCACTGGAACCCTGCAGGTTACAACAGAACATTGGTCATAAGCATACCTTTATGATGTCATAATGATCCTTTCTAAATACCAGCCGTTCTGAGAGGATTACAGGACTCATTGACAGACAGAAATAAATAGTTGTTGATAACGAGCTATGAAGAAAGGCTGTGTGTGTGTGTGTGTGTGTGTGTGTACACACACACACACAGGTCATGTAGAAGGAGATGGCTCGGAGGAAGTGGAAGACGCAACATGTATTTCTTTGAAGAGAGCCATCTGTGTTGTTTCTGGTTTGGCAGGAAGAGTTTAACCGACGGCACAGTAATAATTATGACTCGGAGATAAGAATTTGCAAATTGACTTTAAAATTTTACACAAACTAAGCTGTACAGAGTTAGATAAAGTAAACTTGAGCAGCAAAAATCACAAGCGAAGTGCTCTATAGGAGGAAATGTAGGGAAATGTAGGTTACGTTCTGTGCTGGAGTATTCTCTTGTACAGGAGTAAGAGTTGGTTGTGTCGAAAGGGCTGGTTTCCCAGAAACACTTTATTAAAAACTAGTCCTAGACTAAAGATCGTTCAATGTTAATTTAACAGCTTAGTGTGTGTCCAGGAAACTGACACTAAGAGAATAAGAGTGGTTGAGCTGTGGTCTGGGGGTTAGTGAGAGAGAGTGGTTGAGCTGTGGTCTGGGGGTTAGTGAGAGAGAGAGTGGTTGAGCTGTGGTCTGGGGGTTAGTGAGAGAGAGAGAGCGAGAGAGAGTGGTTGAGCTGTGGTCTGGGGGTTAGTGAGAGAGCGAGAGAGAGTGGTTGAGTTGTGGTCTGGGGGTTAGTGAGAGAGAGAGAGAGAGAGAGAGAGTGGTTGAGCTGTGGTCTGGGGGTTAGTGAGAGAGCGAGAGAGAGTGGTTGAGCTGTGGTCTGGGGGTTAGTGAGAGAGAGAGAGAGAGAGAGAGCGAGAGAGAGTGGTTGAGCTGTGGTCTGGGGGTTAGTGAGAGAGAGAGAGAGAGAGAGAGAGAGCGAGAGAGAGTGGTTGAGCTGTGGTCTGGGGGTTAGTGAGAGAGAGAGAGAGAGAGTGGTTGAGCTGTGGTCTGGGGGTTAGTGAGAGAGAGAGAGAGAGTGGTTGAGCTGTGGTCTGGGGGTTAGTGAGAGAGAGAGAGAGAGAGAGAGTGGTTGAGCTGTGGTCTGGGGGTTAGTGAGAGAGAGAGAGAGAGAGTGGTTGAGCTGTGGTCTGGGGGTTAGTGAGAGAGAGAGAGTGGTTGAGCTGTGGTCTGGGGGTTAGTGAGAGAGAGAGAGTGGTTGTGCTGTGGTCTGGGGGTTAGTGAGAGAGAGAGAGTGGTTGTGCTGTGGTCTGGGGGTTAGTGAGAGAGAGAGAGTGGTTGTGCTGTGGTCTGGGGGTTAGTGAGAGAGAGAGAGTGGTTGTGCTGTGGTCTGGGGGTTAGTGAGAGAGAGTGGTTGTGCTGTGGTCTGGGGGTTAGTGAGAGAGTGGTTGTGCTGTGGTCTGGGGGTTAGTGAGAGAGAGTGGTTGTGCTGTGGTCTGGGGGTTAGTGAGAGAGTGGTTGTGCTGTGGCTCACCTTGCGTTGCTCTCGGAGCTGGCCAGTCCCTTTAGGATGGTTGAAACGGAACATAGATCCTCTCCCTAGCTGGATGACAGCACCTGAAACAAACATGTTATGGAAACTTGCTCAATCTGAACGGATCAGCCCGTTTTACAGTAAAAAAAAAAAGTAATATATTGTGTGTCAATTTCCTGGACACCGACCAAACCTAGTCCAGAACTAAAGAGAATGTCCAAAGAAATAGCTTTATAGTCCACGACTTCACCCGTCTGGGAAACCAGCCCTGAAAGTTCAGTGCTGTGGCAGTGGATGGATGTTAATTGGAGCAGTCTATTAAAAGCATTCGTTGATGATAAGTGTGTTCTGTTCTAGTGGCAGGCACAAAACATCTCTCCCAAATGTTGTTAAGATGAAATTGCTGCCTCTTCACCTCTTCTGTGCTGGCTACCTCAAGAGTAATTCAGGGTTACCATTAGCACTCTTGAACGGCTGTGAACCACTCACCTCTCCTCCCATCCCCTCCACAGGCCAGATGCCATTTCTCTTACTAAACATTTTGGAGGGCTACAGGCCCTGGACAAAGCTCCAGACAAAGCTCCAGGCCTCTCCTTTTAATTGGCAGATGGTGGTGATAGTAGAGCAGGGTCTGAAGTGGAGACCAGGATTAGCCTTTAACCATTGGGAATAGAACCAGCCAGGCAGGCAGAGAGCTGAAGCGAGCCAACTTTAGCCCCCCCATAGAAGACCACATTATTCAGTTAGTTCTGCCAGGCCTGGGCTGCCTGAGAGCTTCTCCCGTTATAGCCTGGCTTACTCCAACCCGACCTGGCTCTGAGATAAAAAAACACACTAGAGAGAGAGTATCACATCAACGATAACACCCCCCACCTCCTGTAGAGGCTGCATCTGAACCAACACCCCCCCTCCTGAAGAGGCTGCGTCTGAACCAACACCCCCTCCTGAAGAGGCTGCGTCTGAACCAACACCCCCTCCTGAAGAGGCTGCGTCTGAACCAACACCCCCCTCCTGAGGCTGCATCTGACCCAACACCCCCCCTCCTGAAGAGGCTGCGTCTGACCCAACACCCCCCTGAAGAGGCTGCGTCTGACCCAACACCCCCCCTGAAGAGGTTGCGTCTGACCCAACACCCCCTGAAGAGGCTCCTGAAGAGGCTGCGTCTGACCCAACACCCCCTCCTGAAGAGGTTGCGTCTGACCCAACACCCCCCCCTGAAGAGGCTGCGTCTGACCCAACACCCCCCTCCTGAAGAGGCTGCGTCTGACCCAACACCCCCTCCTGAAGAGGTTGAGTCTGAACCAACACCCCCTCCTGAGGCTGCGTCTGACCCAACACCCCCTCCTGAAGAGGCTGCGTCTGAACCAACACCCCCTCCTGAAGAGGCTGCGTCTGAACCAACACCCCCTCCTGAAGAGGCTGCGTCTGAACCAACACCCCCTCCTGAAGAGGCTGCGTCTGAACCAACACCCCCTCCTGAAGAGGCTGAGTCTGAACCAACACCCCCTCCTGAAGAGGCTGAGTCTGAACCAACACCCCCTCCTGAAGAGGCTGAGTCTGACCCAACACCCCCTCCTGAAGAGGCTGAGTCTGACCCAACACCCCCTCCTGAAGAGGCTGAGTCTGACCCAACACCCCCCTCCTGAAGAGGCTGAGTCTGACCCAACACCCCCCCTCCTGAAGAGGCTGCGTCTGACCCAACACCCCCCCTCCTGAAGAGGTTGCGTCTGACCCAACACCCCCTCCTGAAGAGGCTGCGTCTGACCCAACACCCCCTCCTGAAGAGGTTGCGTCTGACCCAACACCCCCCTCCTGAAGAGGCTGCGTCTGACCCAACACCCCCTCCTGAAGAGGCTGCGTCTGACCCAACACCCCCTCCTGAAGAGGTTGAGTCTGAACCAACACCCCCTCCTGAGGCTGCGTCTGACCCAACACCCCCCCCTGAAGAGGCTGCGTCTGAACCAACACCCCCTCCTGAAGAGGCTGCGTCTGAACCAACACCCCCCTCCTGAAGAGGCTGCGTCTGAACCAACACCCCCTCCTGAAGAGGCTGCGTCTGAACCAACACCCCCCTCCTGAAGAGGCTGAGTCTGAACCAACACCCCCCCTCCTGAAGAGGCTGAGTCTGAACCAACACCCCCCTCCTGAAGAGGCTGAGTCTGACCCAACACCCCCTCCTGAAGAGGCTGAGTCTGACCCAACACCCCCCTCCTGAAGAGGCTGAGTCTGACCCAACACCCCCTCCTGAAGAGGCTGAGTCTGACCCAACACCCCCCTCCTGAAGAGGCTGAGTCTGACCCAACACCCCCTCCTGAAGAGGCTGAGTCTGAACCAACACCCCCCTCCTGAAGAGGCTGAGTCTGAACCAACACCCCCCTCCTGAAGAGGTTGAGTCTGAACCAACACCCCCCTCCTGAAGAGGTTGAGTCTGAACCAACACCCCCCCTCCTGAAGAGGTTGAGTCTGAACCAACACCCCCCTCCTGAAGAGGTTGAGTCTGAACCAACACCCCCCTCCTGAAGAGGTTGAGTCTGACCCAACACCCCCTCCTGAAGAGGTTGAGTCTGACCCAACACCCCCTCCTGAAGAGGTTGAGTCTGACCCAACACCCCCTGAGTCTGACCCAACACCCCCCCTGAAGAGGTTGAGTCTGACCCAACACCCCCCCCCCTGAAGAGGTTGAGTCTGACCCAACACCCCCCTCCTGAAGAGGTTGAGTCTGACCCAACACCCCCCTCCTGAAGAGGTTGAGTCTGACCCAACACCCCCTCCTGAAGAGGTTGAGTCTGACCCAACACCCCCCTCCTGAAGAGGTTGAGTCTGACCCAACACCCCCTCCTGAAGAGGTTGAGTCTGACCCAACACCCCCCCTCCTGAAGAGGTTGAGTCTGACCCAACACCCCCCTCCTGAAGAGGTTGAGTCTGACCCAACACCCCCCCCCTCCTGAAGAGGTTGAGTCTGACCCAACACCCCCCTCCTGAAGAGGTTGAGTCTGACCCAACACCCCCCTCCTGAAGAGGTTGAGTCTGACCCAACACCCCCTCCTGAAGAGGTTGAGTCTGACCCAACACCCCCCCTCCTGAAGAGGTTGAGTCTGACCCAACACCCCCCTCCTGAAGAGGTTGAGTCTGACCCAACACCCCCCTCCTGAAGAGGTTGAGTCTGACCCAACACCCCCTCCTGAAGAGGTTGAGTCTGACCCAACACCCCCCCTGAAGAGGTTGAGTCTGACCCAACACCCCCCTCCTGAAGAGGTTGAGTCTGACCCAACACCCCCTCCTGAAGAGGTTGAGTCTGACCCAACACCCCCTCCTGAAGAGGTTGAGTCTGACCCAACACCCCCCTCCTGAAGAGGTTGAGTCTGACCCAACACCCCCTCCTGAAGAGGTTGAGTCTGACCCAACACCCCCTCCTGAAGAGGTTGAGTCTGACCCAACACCCCCCTCCTGAAGAGGTTGAGTCTGACCCAACACCCCCTCCTGAAGAGGTTGAGTCTGACCCAACACCCCCTCCTGAAGAGGTTGAGTCTGACCCAACACCCCCTCCTGAAGAGGTTGAGTCTGACCCAACACCCCCTCCTGAAGAGGTTGAGTCTGACCCAACACCCCCTCCTGAAGAGGTTGAGTCTGACCCAACACCCCCTCCTGAAGAGGTTGAGTCTGACCCAACACCCCCTCCTGAAGAGGTTGAGTCTGACCCAACACCCCCTCCTGAAGAGGTTGAGTCTGACCCAACACCCCCTCCTGAAGAGGTTGAGTCTGACCCAACACCCCCTCCTGAAGAGGTTGAGTCTGACCCAACACCCCCTCCTGAAGAGGTTGAGTCTGACCCAACACCCCCTCCTGAAGAGGTTGAGTCTGACCCAACACCCCCTCCTGAAGAGGTTGAGTCTGACCCAACACCCCCCTCCTGAAGAGGTTGAGTCTGACCCAACACCCCCTCCTGAAGAGGTTGAGTCTGACCCAACACCCCCCTCCTGAAGAGGTTGAGTCTGACCCAACACCCCCTCCTGAAGAGGTTGAGTCTGACCCAACACCCCCTCCTGAAGAGGTTGAGTCTGACCCAACACCCCCTCCTGAAGAGGTTGAGTCTGACCCAACACCCCCTCCTGAAGAGGTTGAGTCTGACCCAACACCCCCCTCCTGAAGAGGTTGAGTCTGACCCAACACCCCCTCCTGAAGAGGTTGAGTCTGACCCAACACCCCCCTCCTGAAGAGGTTGAGTCTGACCCAACACCCCCTCCTGAAGAGGTTGAGTCTGACCCAACACCCCCTCCTGAAGAGGTTGAGTCTGACCCAACACCCCCCTCCTGAAGAGGTTGAGTCTGACCCAACACCCCCTCCTGAAGAGGTTGAGTCTGACCCAACACCCCCTCCTGAAGAGGTTGAGTCTGACCCAACACCCCCCTCCTGAAGAGGTTGAGTCTGACCCAACACCCCCTCCTGAAGAGGTTGAGTCTGACCCAACACCCCCTCCTGAAGAGGTTGAGTCTGACCCAACACCCCCTCCTGAAGAGGTTGAGTCTGACCCAACACCCCCTCCTGAAGAGGTTGAGTCTGACCCAACACCCCCTCCTGAAGAGGTTGAGTCTGACCCAACACCCCCTCCTGAAGAGGTTGAGTCTGACCCAACACCCCCCTCCTGAAGAGGTTGAGTCTGACCCAACACCCCCCCTCCTGAAGAGGTTGAGTCTGACCCAACACCCCCCCTCCTGAAGAGGTTGAGTCTGACCCAACACCCCCCTCCTGAAGAGGTTGAGTCTGACCCAACACCCCCCCTCCTGAAGAGGTTGAGTCTGACCCAACACCCCCTCCTGAAGAGGTTGAGTCTGACCCAACACCCCCTCCTGAAGAGGTTGAGTCTGACCCAACACCCCCTCCTGAAGAGGTTGAGTCTGACCCAACACCCCCTCCTGAAGAGGTTGAGTCTGACCCAACACCCCCTCCTGAAGAGGTTGAGTCTGACCCAACACCCCCTCCTGAAGAGGTTGAGTCTGACCCAACACCCCCTCCTGAAGAGGTTGAGTCTGACCCAACACCCCCCTCCTGAAGAGGTTGAGTCTGACCCAACACCCCCCTCCTGAAGAGGTTGAGTCTGACCCAACACCCCCCTCCTGAAGAGGTTGAGTCTGACCCAACACCCCCTCCTGAAGAGGTTGAGTCTGACCCAACACCCCCCCCCTCCTGAAGAGGTTGAGTCTGACCCAACACCCCCCTCCTGAAGAGGTTGAGTCTGACCCAACACCCCCCCCTCCTGAAGAGGTTGAGTCTGACCCAACACCCCCCCCTCCTGAAGAGGTTGAGTCTGACCCAACACCCCCCCTCCTGAAGAGGTTGAGTCTGACCCAACACCCCCTCCTGAAGAGGTTGAGTCTGACCCAACACCCCCCTCCTGAAGAGGTTGAGTCTGACCCAACACCCCCTCCTGAAGAGGTTGAGTCTGACCCAACACCCCCCCCCCTCCTGAAGAGGTTGAGTCTGACCCAACACCCCCTCCTGAAGAGGTTGAGTCTGACCCAACACCCCCCCCTCCTGAAGAGGTTGAGTCTGACCCAACACCCCCCCCTCCTGAAGAGGTTGAGTCTGACCCAACACCCCCCCCCTCCTGAAGAGGTTGAGTCTGACCCAACACCCCCTCCTGAAGAGGTTGAGTCTGACCCAACACCCCCTCCTGAAGAGGTTGAGTCTGACCCAACACCCCCCCCCTCCTGAAGAGGTTGAGTCTGACCCAACACCCCCCCTCCTGAAGAGGTTGAGTCTGACCCAACACCCCCTCCTGAAGAGGTTGAGTCTGACCCAACACCCCCTCCTGAAGAGGTTGAGTCTGACCCAACACCCCCTCCTGAAGAGGTTGAGTCTGACCCAACACCCCCTGAACACCCCCTCCTGAAGAGGTTGAGTCTGACCCAACACCCCCTCCTGAAGAGGTTGAGTCTGACCCAACACCCCCTCCTGAAGAGGTTGAGTCTGACCCAACACCCCCCTCCTGAAGAGGTTGAGTCTGACCCAACACCCCCTCCTGAAGAGGTTGAGTCTGACCCAACACCCCCTCCTGAAGAGGTTGAGTCTGACCCAACACCCCCTCCTGAAGAGGTTGAGTCTGACCCAACACCCCCTCCTGAAGAGGTTGAGTCTGACCCAACACCCCCTCCTGAAGAGGTTGAGTCTGACCCAACACCCCCTCCTGAAGAGGTTGAGTCTGACCCAACACCCCCTCCTGAAGAGGTTGAGTCTGACCCAACACCCCCTCCTGAAGAGGTTGAGTCTGACCCAACACCCCCTCCTGAAGAGGTTGAGTCTGACCCAACACCCCCTCCTGAAGAGGTTGAGTCTGACCCAACACCCCCTCCTGAAGAGGTTGAGTCTGACCCAACACCCCCTCCTGAAGAGGTTGAGTCTGACCCAACACCCCCTCCTGAAGAGGTTGAGTCTGACCCAACACCCCCTCCTGAAGAGGTTGAGTCTGACCCAACACCCCCTCCTGAAGAGGTTGAGTCTGACCCAACACCCCCTCCTGAAGAGGTTGAGTCTGACCCAACACCCCCTCCTGAAGAGGTTGAGTCTGACCCAACACCCCCTGAAGAGGCTCCTGAAGAGGTTGAGTCTGACCCAACACCCCTCCTGAAGAGGTTGAGTCTGACCCAACACCCCCTCCTGAAGAGGTTGAGTCTGACCCAACACCCCCTCCTGAAGAGGTTGAGTCTGACCCAACACCCCCTCCTGAAGAGGTTGAGTCTGACCCAACACCCCCTCCTGAAGAGGTTGAGTCTGACCCAACACCCCCCTCCTGAAGAGGCTGAGTCTGACCCAACACCCCCTCCTGAAGAGGCTGAGTCTGACCCAACACCCCCCCTCCTGAAGAGGTTGAGTCTGAACCAACACCCCCCCTCCTGAAGAGGTTGAGTCTGACCCAACACCCCCTCCCTGAAGAGGTTGAGTCTGACCCAACACCCCCCTCCTGAAGAGGTTGAGTCTGACCCAACACCCCCTCCTGAAGAGGTTGAGTCTGACCCAACACCCCCCTCCTGAAGAGGTTGAGTCTGAACCAACACCCCCTCCTGAAGAGGTTGAGTCTGAACCAACACCCCCTCCTGAAGAGGTTGAGTCTGACCCAACACCCCCTCCTGAAGAGGTTGAGTCTGACCCAACACCCCCCTCCTGAAGAGGTTGAGTCTGAACCAACACCCCCTCCTGAAGAGGTTGAGTCTGAACCAACACCCCCCTCCTGAAGAGGTTGAGTCTGACCCAACACCCCCTCCTGAAGAGGTTGAGTCTGAACCAACACCCCCTCCTGAAGAGGTTGAGTCTGAACCAACACCCCCTCCTGAAGAGGTTGAGTCTGACCCAACACCCCCCCCCTCCTGAAGAGGTTGAGTCTGAACCAACACCCCCCTCCTGAAGAGGTTGAGTCTGAACCAACACCCCCCCCCTCCTGAAGAGGTTGAGTCTGACCCAACACCCCCTCCCCCCCTCCTGAAGAGGTTGAGTCTGACCCAACACCCCCTCCTGAAGAGGTTGAGTCTGACCCAACACCCCCCTCCTGAAGAGGTTGAGTCTGACCCAACACCCCCCTCCTGAAGAGGTTGAGTCTGACCCAACACCCCCCTCCTGAAGAGGTTGAGTCTGAACCAACACCCCCCTCCTGAAGAGGTTGAGTCTGAACCAACACCCCCCCTCCTGAAGAGGTTGAGTCTGAACCAACACCCCCCTCCTGAAGAGGTTGAGTCTGACCCAACACCCCCTCCTGAAGAGGCTGAGTCTGACCCAACACCCCCCTCCTGAAGAGGTTGAGTCTGACCCAACACCCCCTCCTGAAGAGGTTGAGTCTGACCCAACACCCCCCTCCTGAAGAGGTTGAGTCTGACCCAACACCCCCTCCTGAAGAGGTTGAGTCTGACCCAACACCCCCCCTCCTGAAGAGGTTGAGTCTGACCCAACACCCCCCCTGAAGAGGCTGAGTCTGACCCAACACCCCCCCCCCGAAGAGGTTGAGTCTGAACCAACACCCCCTCCTGAAGAGGTTGAGTCTGACCCAACACCCCCTCCTGAAGAGGTTGAGTCTGACCCAACACCCCCCTCCTGAAGAGGTTGAGTCTGACCCAACACCCCCCTCCTGAAGAGGTTGAGTCTGACCCAACACCCCCCCCTCCTGAAGAGGTTGAGTCTGACCCAACACCCCCCCTCCTGAAGAGGTTGAGTCTGACCCAACACCCCCCCTCCTGAAGAGGTTGAGTCTGACCCAACACCCCCTCCTGAAGAGGTTGAGTCTGACCCAACACCCCCCTCCTGAAGAGGTTGAGTCTGACCCAACACCCCCCCTCCTGAAGAGGTTGAGTCTGACCCAACACCCCCCTCCTGAAGAGGTTGAGGCTGACCCAACACCCCCCTCCTGAAGAGGCTGCGTCTGAACCAACACCCCCCTCCTGAAGAGGCTGAGTCTCAGGCTATTTTCTCCAGGACATTTGATAATAATTCCTGTTCCTGTTGCAGCTCAGATCTATCACTCACCATCCTCTCAGGTGCTTTGTCACTCATCAAAAGCCATTAACAGAAGCAAGATTAGTATTTGCTGCAGAGAAAGAAGGAGAGAGAGAACGAGATAGGAGATCTGGGAGAAGAAGAAAATAATCTCTTGATGTGGTTTATCTGAGTTTGAGGCCGATAGCTACATAAGCCCTGATATCAGCCTCTATGCCATTGCTTTACAAAAGCATTGCAGAGTTGTTGTAGCCTGTTACCTCCAGTAAAATCAGCCAGCCGGAGTCTGGACAAAAGCCAATCATGTCAGAGAGATTGAGTCCTTCACGGCAATGCATTCACTTAACCTCGGCAAAGGAGTGAGAATTGAGTAAAACTTTTCAGTTTTATTTTGTCAAGTTGCCTGAAAGTTCAGCGCAGAGCCAGGTTGTGTAATCTAGTCTTAAAGGAAGAAGGGGGTGGATGAGCTCTCCTACTAGAGGTTTAGCATGTCTTCCAAGTCCACAGACTCATTATCACACAGTCTCCTAACACACACGGATCATTACCCTGTGTGAGCTGGCAGGGCCGGGTCGTCTCCAGTCCGTTAACAGAGCACAGCGCCCCCGTCTGGGGGATCAGATCACAACGCCATCAGTTCTCAGTGTTCTTCCTGCAGACCAGCACCATGATTCACTTTCTTTTTAAAATTATGTTTGCTTATATAACCAGGAAGGGCTCATTGAGATTTAAAATGCTATTTTTCAAGAGTGTCCTGGCCAAGCTCGGCAGCACAAAGTCATTACAAAAATTGCAAACATTAAAAACTATAAGTAATCTAGTAAAACCATAGTATTCACAAGTGTATAACAAGATCATTCATCAGTGATTTAAAAAACACCAATCGGGACAAGTTCTTCCAGTTTAAAAGTATTTTGTAAGGGGTTCCAAGACGATGGCGCAGAGGACATAAAAGCCCTTTTACCAAATTCAGTTCGGACATTTGGAACAGTTAGCAGGATAAAGTCCAGCGAACAAAGATTTCTGAACAATAAAAATGTAGTAAACCCAAAATGGCTTTTTAAATTAAAGTATACCAGTGACTGAGCCTACGAGTGACTAGAGAAGGCCAGCCAACCCTGGTGTACAAAGTGCAGTTGTGCATAAGGGTTTTGCAGTTTAAAATAAATCTCAAAGTGCCATTGGTAAAGGGTATCAATTGATCTCAAACACTGAGCAGAAGCATTCATATATAAAATACACCCATAGTCTCCTAAAGGCATAAATGTAGCTGATACTAGCCTCCTTCTGGCTTCAAAAGAAAAACCTTATTCCTAAAATAAAATCCCAATTTCAGCTTCAATTTTTTTGTAATTTGTTGAATATGCAATTTAAAAAGAGTCCGTCATCAATTAAAATTCCAAGATATTTACATGTTACAGTCTCAATCCCCTGATAGGTAACAAATAAGTGAAAAGTTCAGTGGTCCATTTCTTGCTTTAGAAAACACCATTAGTTTTAGTCAGTATTGAAGATAAGCTTCAATTGACACAAGGTATGTTGAACAGTATAAAAAGCAGTTTGCAAGTTCTGGAAAGCTTTTGTAAGAGACAAGGCACAACAGTAACTAACAGTATCATCAGCATAAAAATGAAGTAGCTTCATGGTAGGAGACAGGGTTAGGGGTCAGAGTTCAAACAGACAAAGATGTTCTATTGTATTGACAAGATAGTCGAGTGAGCGCTCTGACAATGGAAGTTGTCGTCCCAAAGGCGGTAAGGCATGCAGTCTGATTATTGTGGTCATTGCAGACCAGCACCATGGAGCACTGCATGATGGGAAACAGGGTTTGTCTAGAAGAGTTACTGCTTTTGTAAAAAAAAAAATGCAATCGTAGTAAGTTAGAGCGTAAGCACCAGGTTAGTATAATTAACGTAACAGGTTAGGAGGAGTAGGTTAAAGTTAGGAAAAGGGTTAGCTACAATGCAATTTGACAAAAAAACTATCCCATCTAGAAATGCCCAGGAGTCAGGGTTAGAGGTCAGAGTTCAAAGACAGTGTTCCTCCTGCAGACCCGCACCATGGAGAACAGGAGGGAAGCGAGCAGATGGTGAGACAGAAACGGTGAGTTTAAAGGGGTCAGTTTGAAGAAAGGTGAGGCTCAGAACGACTTATCTTGGTCACAGAATGAGTCGTCCAAGTCAAAAGGGAGGCGAGTGCCTAAAAGTCTCCAGAATAACATACAAAATTCACATGAAGCCCACAGCAGATATATCCCTTCCTCCTCCTGACTCACCAATATCCTGATTGGACTGCACCTCGTGTCGACCCACCAGCGCCCTGCCTTCCTGCAATCAGATCCCAAGGCCAATGTTATTAAGTCTGCCAGGTAGTAAGTGATCTCCTTATGGGAGAATCCAATCTAAGGGCTGCATCCCAAATGGAAACCTACTCCCTACATAATGCACTACTTTAGACCAGAGCCCTATTCCCTATATTGTGCACTAGTACCGACCAGTAACATGGATTTTTCAGATTTAGCAGTAGTTTTAGAAGGTGCAGTATTTGCTCATACCAACAAAAAAAACACATTGAGAATGTACAGTGCATTTGGAAAGTATTCAGACCCCTTCACCTTTTCAACATGTTACATTACAGCCTAATTCTAAAATTGATTGACTTTAGACCAGAGCCCTATATTGTGCACTAGTACCGACCAGTAATATGGTTTTTCAGATTTAGCAGTAGTTTTAGAAGGTGCAATATTTGCTCATACCAACAAAAAAAAACACATTGAGAATGTACAGTGCATTCGGAAAGTATTCAGACCCCTTCACCTTTTCAACGTTTCATCAGCCTAATTCTAAAATTGATTGACTTTAAATAAACGTTTAAAAAACGTATACACAATACCCCATAATGACAAAGCAAACACAGGTTGACATTTTTGCAAATATATATATATATATAAAAAAAAAAAAAAATACCATTTGTATAAGTATTCAGACCCTTTGCTATGTGACCCTTCAAAATGTGGCTCAAAACTGAACTTTGGTGCATCCTGTTTCCATTTATCATCGTTGAGTGTTTCTACAACTTGATTAGAGTCCACCTGTGGTACTCAATTGATAGGACATGATTTGGCCAGGGAAGTGACCAAGAACCCAATGGTCACTGACAGAGCTCCAGAATTCCTCTGTGGACAACCATCTCTGCAGCACTCCACCAATCAGGCCTTTGTGGTAGAGCGGCCAGACGGAAGCCACTCCTCAGTAAAAAAGGCACGACAGCCCGCTTGGAGTATGCCAAAGGGCACCTAAAGGACCTTCAGACCATGAGAAACAAGATTCTCTGGAATGATGAAACCAAGAATGAACTCTTTGTCCTGAATGCCAAGGAGGAAACCTGACACCGCTCATCACCTGGTCACCACCATGCTTCACCGTAGGGATGATGGTGGCAGAATGATGCTGTGAGGACGTTTTTCAGCAGCTGGGACTGGGAGACTAGTCAGGATTGAGGGAAAGATGAACAGAGCAAAGTACAGAGAGATCATAGATGAAAACCTGCTCCGGACCCAAGACTGGGGTGAAGGTTCACCTAACAGGACAATGACCCTAAGCGCACAGCCAAGACAATGGTGGAGTGGCTTAGGGACAAGTTTCTGAATGTCCTTGAGTGGCCCAGCCAGAGCCCGGACTTGAACCCGATCTAACATCTCTGGAGAGACCTGAAAATAGCTGTCAGAGCTTGAGAGGATCTGCAGAGAAGAATGGGAGAAACTTCACAAATATAGGTGTGCCAAGCTTGTAGGGTCGAAACCAAGAAGACTCCAGGATGTAATCGCTGCCAAAGGCACTTCAACAAATACTAAGTAAAGGGTCTGAAAAGTTATGTAAAATATTTGTTTTATGAATTAAAATTAAAAAGATTAATGTTGAAAAAAAAAGTTTTTGCTTCGTCATTATGGGGTATTGTGTGTAGATTGATCCTCATCAATTTAATCCATCTTTAGAAAAAAAGCTGTAATGTGACAGAATGTGGAAAAAGCGAAGGGGTCAGAATACGGTCCGAATGCACCGTGTGTATTATTAACGCCCCTTTCTCAGGACCCTGTATTTCAAAGATCAGTAAAAAAAAAATCAAAATAACTTCACAGACCTTCATTGTAAAAGGTTTAAACACCGTTTCTCATGCTGGTTCAATGAATCATAAACAATTAAATGAACATGCACCTGTGGAATGGTCATTAAGACACTAACAGCTTACCATTAAAGTCAGTTATGAAAACGTAGGACACTAAAGAGCCCTTTCTACTGGCTCTGAAAAACACCAAAATAAAGAGGTCCCTGCTCATCGGCGTAAACGTGCCTGAGGCATGAGGACTGCAGATGTGGCCGGGGAAATAAATTGCAATGTCCTGTCATGACTGTCCTGATCAGGTCAGGTTACAGGAGATCTCAACCCCAACAGAGGAGGAGAGATCTAGGGGTTTGAAGATGTGGGGGTTTTATGACCCCTCACGCCCTCCTTTGTCCTGTTACTATGGAGAACCAGCCTCAGAACATTAAACATGAAATAAAGGGACTTTGGAACAATGGTTTCCGTCAGCCACAATGGTGGTCATGACAATAGATGGAATATGAAAATGTATGTCATTCTTGTTTTGTTATTAAAGGTTAATAGAGGACATTACAAAAATATTGTAACGTTAAAAGTTCCTAGTATATATGTTTATACATTGTATGGAAAATATCCATAAAGAGAATGTTTTGGGAAAGATTAAATGAATTGTCTAAAATTGGTTTTGAGTCAAATCTAGAACTTGCCCTCCTAGAATTGCCATTAAGGCGGTTACGCCCACTCCTGACCCGAGGGTATAAAACCTGCGAGTGAAGAATTAACAGATCAGACTAAGTGACCCAAGCTGCAGCCGTGGTCAAAAAAAAGTCAATGAACCCAAAACGCAACACAAGTTTGAAGACAGACATTTTTCTACCCAAGCTACGGATGAGTAGCTGTGTCTAAGCGGGTGAATTCAAGTCGGACCACCTATCCTCCAGCTCCCATCAAATCGTGGTATCTACACTGTTTCATTCCAACGCTGTGAGCTCTGAGCTACAGAGCTGTCCGTCCTCTGAAGAGACCTTCCATAGCAAGGGTGAGGGAACATACTCCTAAGCCAAAAGGACAGACATTGTGAGGACAACCAGAGAATTGCGTCATTGAGCAACCTGACCCATCCACGTGGAGAATCCACGGAGACCTTCCCCACGTAATTATATCATTATATTCTGGCCCATAAGAGTGGCAGTTTGGGGCAAGGCTAGGGTTAGAATAAGTATAGCTGACAAATTCACATCGTGTACTTTCTCTTTTAAATCCCCATTTTGGGCAACACGCGCCATAGTGTGTTGGCCCGTTGTACGAAGTTCTAATCAATAGCCACGACTGTGGTTTTGTGTACATGTATATTTTATCATCATTTTAGCTTTCTAGTAAATCAATACACAACTAAGATTGGTGTGGAACTCATTGGTGAGGCCCAGGTCCCTGCAGCTCCCAGATTATGCGACTTTCAGAACGAGACTGTAGAGGTAACTGGTTACTTGCGGCTGTTGTAAAATCAATTCTAATATTCTTAGAGTTAATTTGGGAAATAGAAACTTCATAAAAACTCATTTTCCCATGGTACCCCAGGATAATGAGTTAATAGGATAATGAGTTAATAATGAGTTAAATACCCCCACTGGATAGCCTAAACTAGACACAGATGAACACATGCGTCACGACAGCACAACTGGGAGACAGGACGGACAGCTGATCGTCCTCACAGTGACAAACCAAGTGTAACAAACACCTGCACAGGATCAGTACACCTGCGGGACAGGTACAGGATGGCAACAACAACTGCCCGAGTTACACCAGGAATGCACAATCCCTCCATCAGTGCTCAGACTGTCTGCAATAGGCTGAGAAGAGGCTGGACTGAGGGCTTCTAACCAGACATCACCGGCAACAATGTCACCTATGGGCACAAATCCAGTCGCTGGACTAGACACGACTGGCAAAAAGTGCTCTTCACTGATAAGTCATGGTTTTGTCTCACCAGGGGTGATGGTCAGATTTACGTTTGTCGAAGGAATGAGCGTTACACCGAGGCCAGTACTCTGGAGCGGGTTCAATTTGGAGGTGGAGGGTCCGTCATGGTCTGGGGCGGTGTGTCACAGCATCATCAGCCTGAGCTTGTCGTCATTGCAGGCAATCAAGGCTGTGCGTTACAGGGAAGACATCCTCCTCCCTCATGTGGTACCCTTCCTGCAGGCCCATCCCGTCATGACCCCCCCAGCATGACAATGCCACCAACCATACTGCTCGTTCTGTGTGTGATTTCCTGCAAGACAGGAATGTCAAGTGTTCTGCCATGGCCAGCGAAGAGCCCAGATCTCAATCCCATTGAGCACGTCTGGGACCTGTCGGATCAGAGGGTGAGGGTTAGGGTTATTCCCCCCCAGAAATGTCTGGGAACTTGCAGGTGCCTTGATGGAGTGGGGTAACCTCTCAGAGCAAGAACTGGCAAATCTGGTACAACCCATGAGGAGGAGATGCACTGCAGTACTTAATGCAGCTGGTGGCCACATCAGCTTGACTATTACTTTTGAACCCCCCCCCCCCCCTTTGTTCAGGGACACATTATTCCATTTGTTAGTCACATGTCTGCGGAACTTGTTCAGTTCATGTCTCAGTTGTTAAATCTTACGTTCATACAAATATTTACACATGTTAATTTTGCTGAAAATAAACAGTTGACAGTTAGAGGACGTTTCTTTTTTGCTGAATATATAGTGGGGAGAACAAGTATTTGATAATCTGCAAAATTGGCAGTGTTTCCTACTTACAAAGCATGTATGATTTTAGTCCATGACGGCGTAGTGTGTTACTAATGGATTTCTTTGAGACTGTGGTCCCAGCTCTCTTCAGGTCATTGACCAGGACCTGCCATGTAGTTCTGGGCAGATCCCTCCCCTTCCTCATGATCATTGAGGCTCCGCGAGGTGAGATCTTGCATGGAGCCCCAGACCGAGGGTGATTGACCGTCATCTTGAACTTCTTCCATTTTCTAATAATTGCGCCAACAGTTATTGCCTTCTCACCAAGCTGCTTGCCTATTGTCCTGTATCAGATCCCAGCCTTGTGATCTACAATTTTATCCCTGATGTCCTTACACAGCTCTCTGGTCTTGGCCATTGTGGAGAGGTTAGAGTCTGTTTGATTGAGTGTGTGGACAGGTGTCTTTTATACAGGTAACAAGTTCAAACAGGTGCAGTTAACACAGGTAATGAGTGGAGAACAGGAGAAATTCTTAAAATTAAAACGACCAGGTCTGTGAGAGCTGGAATGCTTACTGGTTGGTAGGTGATCAAATACTTATGTCATGTAATAAAATGCAAATTAATTACTTAAAAATCAGAGATTTTCTGGATTTTTGTTTTAGATTCCATCTCACAGTTGAAGTGTCCATATGTATTTTTCTTATCAGACTTCTACATGCTTTGTAAGTAGGAAAACCTGCAAAATCAGCAGTGTTTCAAACACTTGTTCACCCCACTGAGTGTGAGTAATATATATTACATATATCACAGAGTATATAAAAACACTAGGAACACCTTCCATTAGGAACTGATCCTGTATTTAGCATGCTTACTAAATCATCTTCTAGTGTGGTTCTGTTCTACCTTGTTATTTCTAGTATTACATTGTTATTGATTACTGAATTATTAGGTTTAGAGCTTTGCAAGAAAGGCATTTCACTGTACTTGTGACATAAAAAACGTGAATCCTTCCTAATATTGAGCTGCAACCCGCCTGGTCATGGACTCCACAAGGTGGCGAAAGCGTGTCACAGGGATGCTGGCCCATGTTGACTCCAATGCTTCCCACAGTTGTGTCAAGATGGCTGGATGTCCTTTGTGTGGTGGACCATTCTTGATACACATGGGGAACTGTACCCAGCAGCGTTGCAGTTCTTGACACAAACCGGTGTGTCTGTCACCGACTACCATTAAAAAAAAGGCACTTAAATATTTTGTCTTGCCCATTCACCCTGTGAACGGCACACATTCCACGCGTCAACTGTCTCATGGCTTATATATATTTTTTAAACTTTCACCTGTCTCCTCTCCTCCATCTATACTAATTGTAGTGGATTTAACAGGTGACCTCAATAAAGGATCAAATCTTTCACCTGGAAAGTGTGTGTTTACCTACTTTTAAATGATAGAGAATAACGCCGGTGCTGAGAAGATCATCGTCGATGCTGATTAGATGAGGTTCTGAGTCCAACGCTACACGGATACCCTCTTTCCTCAGAGCTACAGTCTCTTCCTACAGGACAGACACAGAACAGGGTTAGAACTACTACTATGACGACAACAGGTGTGAGCGCAACACTACACGGATACCCTCTTTCCTCAGAGCTACAGTCTCTTCCTACAGGACAGACACAGAACAGGGTTAGAACTACTACTATGAGACAACAGGTGACAGAGCGCGAGGTGACAGAGGATGACCCTCTTTCCTCAGAGCTACAGTCTCTTCCTACAGAACCGGCAGACAGAGTATAACAGAGACAGAGAGACGAGGTGACAGAGAGACGAGGTGACAGAGAGACGAGGTGACAGAGAGACGAGGTGACAGAGAGACGAGGTGACAGAGAGACGAGGTGACAGAGAGACGAGGTGACAGAGAGACGAGGTGACAGAGAGACGAGGTGACAGTAACAGAGAGACGAGGTGACAGTAACAGAGAGACGAGGTGACAGTAACAGAGAGACGAGGTGACAGTAACAGAGAGACGAGGTGACAGTAACAGAGACAGACGAGGTGACAGTAACAGAGAGACGAGGTGACAGTAACAGAGAGACGAGGTGACAGTAACAGAGAGACGAGGTGACAGTAACAGAGAGACGAGGTGACAGTAACAGAGAGACGAGGTGACAGTAACAGAGAGACGAGGTGACAGTAACAGAGAGACGAGGTGACAGTAACAGAGAGACGAGGTGACAGTAACAGAGAGACGAGGTGACAGTAACAGAGAGACGAGGTGACAGTAACAGAGAGACGAGGTGACAGTAACAGAGAGACGAGGTGACAGGAACAGACAGGGTAACAGAGACACTGTAACACAGACCGTAACAGACAAAAGTTCTTTACCCTCAGAGCTACACTATCTCCTCCAACCACACACAACAGGGGACAAACAGAGGCGAAACAGAATAGTGAAGTAGTACAGAACAATATCTTCATATACTGCATCTCCTAGCAAAGACTGGACCACAATCATAACAACCAAAACAGAACCGCCGACAGTCAGACGTTTAATAGCAAAACAGTAGAAAATTGAATTTATGAGTTCTGGTTCTTCCTCACCCCAGAGCTCGGCAGAATAATAGGGCCAAGTATTTCCGTATCCCAAATGGCTCCCTGTTCAGTGCAATACTTTGGACCAGAGTCCTATGGGTCCTTATCAAAAGCAGTGCTTTATGAAGGTTCCATTTGGGACACTACAACCCTTGCGTCGCCGTGGTAGCGGGAGAATGGCTAACGGCTAGAGAGAGAGAGACTATAAATCATTGAGATTCCCATGGCGACGTGTTTAACTGTAGACACCGTTTCAGCAGGCTGATCCCTCCACCAACATAACGCCATACACACAAGGAACTACACACCATTGGGTTAAGATGGGAACTATTCTGCCTACGGCAGGAAAACTGTCAAGACTGGGGGAATAGAGTCAACTTTACACAGACCAGAGACAACTTTACACAGACCAGAGTCAACTTTACACAGACCAGAGTCAACTTTACACAGACCAGAGTCAACTTTGTTATTAAAAACGAAACAGTAATATGGAAAAGTAATATTTTTTGTGAACAAATGTTTCACTTTAGCGTAATAAAGGTTGGTAGCAACGTGAAAATTGTTTTAGAAATCTGTTGCAGCTCACCTCGCCTACAAAATACACAATGCAATGCGCTCTCTATGGGTGGCAAGCAAACGTAGCTAGTTTGCTATAAAATCAAAAAAAAGAGTTTAAAACTGCGCTCCTAATCCAGGCATTTATCTCCCGTCTGGATTACTGCACAATCTCTGGGCTCCCTGTGTTTAAACCCTAACAACTCATCCAGAACGCAGCCCGTCTGGTGTTCAATGCAATGCACCCTGCTCCTCCGACTGGCTTCCAGAGGCAGACAAACCATGGTGCTTGCCTAGGAGCTGTGAGGGGAAATTATAAGGCTCTGATTAAAACATGTCTCCACCTCTGGGTGTTACCACTGAGAATAATCAGCCCAGTCAAAACTGTTCGCTTAATGGGTTCAAATGGACAGCGGAGTCAATCACCACCTTCCGGAGACAAAACCCCACCTCTTCAAGGAATACCTATGACATCAGATTTAGATGCACTATTGTAAAGTGGCTGTTCCACTGGATGTCAGAAGACATTTGTAAGTCGCTCTGGATAAGAGAAATGACTTAAATGTAAATGTAAATAACCTGTAATCAATTTAGGAGGCTTCACAGACAATGCAATGCACCCTGGACTGAAGAGGCAGACAAATAGGAGAAATTATAAATTAAAACATTTCTAGGGTGTTAGGAATAATCAACAAAATACGATTAAGGGTTCAAATGGAGAGAAGGCAACCTCCAGAGTTATGACATCAGCCAGTAGTGAAGTCAGGACATTTCAGAGAGTTATAATCCTGTTCAATATAACAATGCTACGGGGGGGGGGACAGTAGGTTGTTCAGGGACAGAACTGAATTTTAACCTGGTCAGCTCAGGGATTAAATCCAGCAACCTTTAGATTACTGGCCCAACGCTCTAACCACTAAATGGCCCAGGGAAAAATCGACAGAACATCAAAATCTGAGATATAACATGAGAGATGGGTGAACCTTTAAAACAATAGAACTTCACAGAGACACGGCATACTGTAGGTTAGTGGTTCTCAACCTGGAGAACCACTAACCCTGGGAGGTACCGGGCTTATCCAGTGGCGACATGAGAAGACTCATAAGAACATGGTCTAGTGGTCATTTACGCGATGGGGATACTTCCAGTAACCCGTTGAGAACCACTACCTGTAAGTGAATGTGTCAATTTGTTCCTCCACACACAGCCCCACCTCCACACACAGCGACGCTTCCCTGCTCAACCCTCTTCCACATTAATATAAAGTGATGTTGCTCCCCTCTTCATACAACAAGCAAGCATTTTTACAGTATTTGAGGGGGGGGCATGTGACAAATAACATTTGAAGTGATATGTTTCCTCTGCCGATCAGTGGCAAACTCATAGTATTCTGGATAGTTCCTTCCTTTCCTGAGGAAAGGTTGAAGGATATGAATCTCTTAAAAATAAATCAAGTGTATTTATTCACACACAGAAACATCCATGTCAAACAGTGACTAATGGAATGGTTTTTAACGAATGGTTTTTAAAGTCCATTGTTCCATTCACATTACATACGTTCACCTGTAGTCGGATCATCAACTCAAAAGTCAGCCTCAAATCAATGAACGTCCAGGTCGACAAATCCATCGACAGACCCGCTCGTCCAGAACTCCCTGCTAAATATGTATTTAATGGCATTTCAGGTTCCTGTCCCTCAGACGCCGGCGATAAGAATAAATGGATTTGATCTGTGGAAGACATTTTAAAAAGTAGCGAGCGACAGCATGACCCTACACCGGGCCGGCCTCACTGCCCACGCACCGGGCCGGCCTCACTGCCCACGCTGCCCTATAGTGTACTGAGAGGGTGCCACCTGTGTAGGAGATGCCTTCAAAATGAAATGAGTCAGTGTGTGTGTAGTCTGCCCTATAGAAACTCACTCAGCTTGTGTGTGTGGCTGCCCTATAGTGTGTGTGTGTGTAGCTGCCCTATAGTGTGTGTGTGTGTGTAGCTGCCCTATAGTGTGTGTGTGTGTGTGTGTGTGTGGCTGCCCTATAGTGTGTGTGTGTGTGTATAGTGTGTGTGTGTGTGTAGCTGCCCTATAGTGTGTGTGTGTGTGTAGCTGCCCTATAGTGTGTGTGTGTGTGTAGCTGCCCTATAGTGTGTGTGTGTGTGTATAGCTGCCCTATAGTGTGTGTGTGTGTGTGGCTGCCCTATAGCTGCCCTATGTGTGTGTGTGTGTGTGTGCTGCCCTATAGTGTGTGTGTGTGTGTGTGTGGCTGCCCTATAGTGTGTGTGTAGCTGCCCTATAGTGTGTGTGTGTGTGCTGCCCTATAGTGTGTGTGTGTGTAGCTGCCCTATAGTGTGTGTGTGTAGCTGCCCTATAGTGTGTGTGTGTAGCTGCCCTATAGTGTGTGTGTGTGTGTGTGTGTGTAGCTGCCCTATAGTGCTGCCATTCACATTACTGCCCTATACTGTAGTCGGATGTGTGTGTGTGTGTGTGGCTGCCCTATCAACTCAAATAGTCTGCCTCAAATCAATGAACTGTCCTATAGTGTGTGTGTGTGTGTGGCTGACAAGATCCATAGTGTGTGTGTGTGTGTGGCTGCCCTATAGTGTGTGTGTGTGTGTGGCAGACCCGCTGCCCTATAGTCTGCCCTAGAACTCCCTGTGTGTGTGTGTGTGTGTCTAAATGTGTATTTAATGGCATTTGTGTGTGTGTGTGTGTCAGGTTCCTGTCCCTCAGAAGTGTGTGTGTGTGTGTGTGTGTGTGTGTCTGCCCTATAGTGTGTGTGGCTGCCCTATAAGAATAAATGTGATTTGATCTGTGTGAAGTGTGTGTGTGTGTGTGTGTGTGTGTCATTTTAAAAGTGTGTGTGTGTGTGTGTGTGTGTGTGTCTGCCCTATGTGTGTGTGTGCCTGGTCCACACTGCCCTATAGTGTGTGTGTGTGTGTGTGTGTGTCTGCCTGTGTCCCCACGCCCTATAGTGTGTGTGTGTGTGTGTGTCTGCCCTATAGGGTGTGTGTGTGTGTGTCTGCCCTGGTCCACACTGCCCTATAGGGTGTGTGTGTGTGTGTCTGCCCTATAGGCCTGGTCCCCTATAGAGTGTGTGTGTGTGTGTGTGTGTCTGCCCGGTGTGTGTGTGTGTGTGGCCTGTGTCCACTGCCCTATAGCTGCCCTATAGTGTGTGTGTGTGTGGTCTGCCCTATAGTGCCTGGTCCACACGCCCTATAGGCTGCCCTAGCCTGTGTCTGCACTATAGTGGCCCGGCCTGGTCCATAGTGTGTGTGTGTGTGTGTGTGTCTGCCGTGTGTGTGCCGGCCCACCTATACTGGCCCGGTGTGGTGTGTGTGTCCCCTATAGAGTGTGTGTGTGTGTGTCTGCCCTATAGCTGGCCCAGCCCACACACTGGCCCCTATAGTGTGTGTGTGTGTGTGTGTGTGGCTGCCCTGGTCTGCCCTATACTGGGTGTGTGTGTGGCTGCCCTATAGTGTGTGTGTGTGTGGCCGGCTCACTGCCCAAGTGTGTGTGTGTGTGTGTCTGTAGTGTGGAAACAGTACTGCCCTATAGAGTGTGTGTGTGTGTGTGTTCATAGAGTGTGTGTGTGTGTGCCACCTGTGTGTGGAGATATAACTGCCCTATGGACTTCAAAATGAAATGTGTGTGTGTGTGTGTGTGTGTGTGTGTCTGCCCTAAGTCACCAGACTGATGTGTGTGTGTGTGTGTGTGTGTGTGATAGTGTGTGTGTGTGTGTGTGTGTGTGTCTGCCCACCGTGTGTGTGTGTGTGTGTGTGTCTGCCCTATAGTGCTGCCCTATAGTGTGTGTGTGTGTGTGTGTGTCTGCCCTAACAGCCCTTTTCGTTCAGTCAGTGGCTCCTGTTGAATAACAAACTCACTCGGCTTGTGAGTGTGGCTGCCCTATAGAGTGTGTGTGTGTGTGTGGCTGCCCTATAGTGTGTGTGTGTGTGTGTGTGGCTGCCCTATAGTGTGTGTGTGTGTGTGTGGCTGCCCTATAGTGTGTGTGTGTGTGTGTGGCTGCCCTATAGTGTGTGTGTGTGTGTGTGTGGCTGCCCTATAGAGTGTGTGTGTGTGTGTGTGTGGCTGCCCTATAGTGTGTGTGTGTGTGTGGCTGCCCTATAGTGTGTGTGTGTGTGTGTGTGTGTGTGTGTCTGCCCTATAGTGTGTGTGTGCTGCCCTATAGTGTGTGTGTGTGGCTGCCCCCTATAGTGTGTGTGTGTGTGTGTGCCCTATAGTGTGTGTGTGTGTGTGTGTGTGTGTGTCTGCCCTATAGTGTGTGTGTGTGTGTGTGTCTGCCCTATAGTGTGTGTGTGTGTGTGTGTGCTGCCCTATAGTGTGTGTGTGTGTGTGTGTGTGCCCTATAGTGTGTGTGTGTGTGTGTGTGTGTGTGGCTGGCTGTCAGGATTTGCATTTTCTATGGATCATCATGAGTACCTTGAGGAGGCGGACCAGAAAACAGAACCCCTTGGAGAGAAGTCAAAACCACATGAACTAGTTTACGCTGTTTATGTATAGCTACGGCTGTGCAGTGACAGGAGAGGGGGAAGCGTCGCTTAATGACGAGGGAGAGGCGGAGACTGACCGACTGTGTGCGTTTCATCTCCCTGTCCCGTCTCAGTGAAGTGACACATTAATCTGTCAGGCTCCCCTCTTCACCTATAATGAAGTCTGAAGGATCCCTTTAATTAACCATAGGCCCGGGCAGAATCACACACACTTCCCTGAGACAGACAGGGTAAATGAGACTTGCTTTCCATGTCAGGCCAATCAGAGTCCAGGGCATGCAGCAGCATGTCACACACACACACACACACTAGGTGTGTGTATTTTGCTCTCCAGCCCTTAATTGAGGCAGGTGCAGGACAGACACTCACGTCTATTGGTCAGGCTTGGGCAGTTCATAACCCCCCCAACTGCAGATGGCTTGAACTAAATTTGTTAGTACTTCAACTCAGATTATTGTTTCCCTACATAAAATAACTGCACTGCAAAGTCAGTCAGCCCACCACCTGTCCATGAGTGGGCTCTGATGAGTCTACATCCACCTGGGGGAGCAGGTGAAGTAGAGGACAGGAGGCCAGACTACAACACATCAATATAAAACTCCTGGAGGACAGGACAGGAGGCCATCTCCAAGTGAAACAGTACTGTGGTAACTTGTGTGTGTGTGTGTGTGTGTGTGTGGTGGGGGGGGGGGGGGGATATCTCTTCAAAGATGTTGACATTTAGTTCACCTTTCACATATTTATAAATTGTGAGTTACAACAAAATGCTTGAAGGTTTGAGAGCAGACATTTGACACTGGACTGCTTCTTGATTTTCATGACGAGTCATAGAAGTGAATCAAGTCATGGTAAGTAGTCAAGTTGTCTTAAAAAAAAAAACTGCATCGCTCAGTTCAAGAAGCCTGGTCCCAGATGTGGTTTGTAAATCACTCCGTTCCTCAGTCCAAGAAACCTGGTCCTTGATCTGCCATCATGTCAACTCCTTGTTTGTTTGCATGACAATAAGTGACACAGACTGGTACCCAGGCTCTCTCAGTCCCAGTAACAGAGATACAACAGTTTTATCTCGATGCTTACAGCTACGTGGAGGTTCTCCAGAACATCAAATGTCATATTGGGTAGCCTACACGCTCCCAATTAAACATGTCACTCACCTTCCTCCGCATATCAAACTCCAACACCACTGTAGGAATGCCAATCACCTGTCCAGCTCACCAGCTCTTCGACCATCTGTCCACCTCACACACACTGAAGAAAACAAATCAAAGCCCTCCCAGCAACAATACAACACCGAACAGGTGTTTGGGGGGGGCCTCCAAAGACATTGAAATAAAGCTCATAGAACAATATATTACTGGGATTTACTGTGGACTTGAAGCTGAGGGCTCAAACACATTAGCAACTTGATTACTTATTGATTTCCAATGACAAGAAGAAGAAAAGAAAAAAAGTGACTGGAGTCATAGTGAAGCAACTTGAAACGGAGCTCCAGCTCTCATATAAAGGTTCTCTCAAATGAAGTATTAAGGTATAAGTGCTGACAGGGTGAATACTAAGGTCATGAAACCATTCATAAAGGAAATGGGTGGAGATGACTGAAGACACCGTGGGGGAGGTCCCAAATTACACCCTATGGACCCTGGTCAAAAAGGGCACGAGAGAAAAGAAAGTGAGACGGGGATTCGTCCAACTAAAAGAAACAGTCCCTTTTCTGCCCTGCCGTTCTGCCCCCTGCCGTTCTGCCCTGCCCTGCCCTGCAGTCCTGCCCTGCCGTTCTGCCCTGCCGTTCTGCCCTGCCGTTCTGCCCTGCCGTTCTGCCCTGCCGTTCTGCCCTGGGTCTAACCAAAATATAAAAACATTGAGTTTATTATTTCAACAAATCTCGAGGGCAAAGTGCATTCCTCTTATGTCCATGACAATCCCAAATGGCACCCTATTCCCTATATAGCGCACGACTTTTGACCAGAGTAGTGCACGACAATGGTGTATTCCCTAGAATAACAAACAGAACCCAGAAGGAACTGACTGAATTGACTCAATAGAAACTCAACTTTTCGTTGCAAAACGTTTGCCATTTGGAGTAAAATGGTTTCAGTTGCAAAAAAAAAAAAAAAAAGCTTTGGACTAATGATTACACCCCAGGTTTGCATTAATCTCTTTCCATAATGAAAACAAATGGGTGGATACATCCTATAATCTTATCGTGTGTGTGTGAGAGGGAAATTATACAGCATCCCCGGGCCCCTGCAGGAGAGAACATTCTGGTATCTTTCCCTCTTACCTTCCTCCATCACTCTTCACTCCCTCCTCGCTAAGAGGCTGCTCTTCAACCCATCTCAAATTAATTACCTTTTCCTACGTGCCCTGGAACAGAATCTCGGTAATGGCACCCTATTCCTTATTTAATACTTTTGACCAGGACCAATAGGACTTGGTCACAAGTCATGCCATATTCTCTAGTTGTGCACTAACATGAGGAATTGGCTCCCATTAGTATTGTAAATCTCCCTGAATATTACCGTTCTGTTTCCACTGCTCTTACTTCCTCTAAGGATGACGAGGCAGTGGGGCCCTTACCTTTCAGGGAGAAGAGACGCAGCTCTGATGAACAGAAGAAAGCCCTATATTTCACACACCAAGAATAGGGAACAACTAGCATGGACAAGAGAGCGACAGAGGCCTGCACAGCAAGACGTTGTAAGGCTTCATGAAGACTGCAACTGCTGGAAATGTGCTTAACAGTGCCGTTAGAGGGAAAAAGTCCACACAGTATCTATCCTACAAAATAATGTTGTGCTGACTTGAAGTATCAATTAATTAAAAAAATATATAAAAAAAAAATCTGTCAATATTAGCTAGTGCTTCTCGTCTGTACCGACGCCAAAACGCTGGAATTTTTCATCCTATAGCCTGTTCTCCGTATTTTTAAAATGATGAGACAAAACCTTTTTACATGACTGGTCAAAACTCATTCTCTTCTCTGTAGCTCAGTAGTAATTCAAATCACAATATCAAAACACAAACTCAGCAAAAATAAAAAATAAAAGTCCCTTTTTCAGGACCCCGTCTTTCAAAAATAATTTGTATAAATCAAAATAACTACAGATCTTCATTGTAAAAGGTTTAAACACTTTTCCCCATTGTGTTCAAGGAACCATAAACAATTAAATTAACATGCACCTGTGGAATGGTTGTTAAGACTGTAAGCAATTAAAGGTCACAATTATGAAATTGTGGGACACTAGAGGCTTTTCTACTGACTCTGAAAAAAAACACCAAAATAAAGATGCCCAGGTTCCCTGCGTGAACATGCCATAGGCATGCTGCAAGGAGGCATGAGGACTGCAGATGTGGCCAGGGCAATACATTGCAATTATCTGTACTTTGAGACGCCTAAGACAGCGCTACGATAAACACCTAAGACAGTGTTTATAGTCGAAGGAGTGTTACACCGGGATCGATTTAGAGGTGGAGGGTCGGTCATGGTCTGGGGTGGTGTGTCACAGCATCATCGGCCTGGGCTTGTCATCATTGCAGGCAATCTCAACGCTGTGCGTTACAGGGAAGACATCCTCCTTCCTCATGTGGTTCCCTTCCTGCAGGCTCATCCCGACATGACCTTCCAGCATGACAATGCCATCAGCCATACGGCTCGTTCTGTGTGTGATTTCCTGCAAGACAGGAATGTCAGTGTTCTGCCATGGCCAGCGAAGAGCCCGGATCTCAATCCCATTGAGCACGGCTGGGATCTGTTAGATCGGAGGGTGAGGGCTAGGTGCCATTCCCCCCAGAAACGTCCAGGGAACTTGCAGGTGCCTTGGTGGAAGAGTGGGTTAACATCTCACAGCAAGAACTGGCAAATCTGGTACAACCCATGAGGAGATGAACTGCAGTACTTAATGCAGCTGGTGGCCACATCTGATACGGATGTCGATATCCTGTTATGTTCATAAAAACATTTACACGTGTCAAGTTGGCTGAAAAGAAAGTTGACAGTTGACAGTGAGGACCGTTGTTTTTTTGCCGAGTTTAGAATCGTGACAATCGCAATATCGTATCGGCATCTAAGTATTAAGCTAGTATCGTATGGTGAGGTACCTGGCATTTCCTGGCACTACCATTCAGGATGGACATTTTTCTAGCATCGCCTTCCTAGAATGCCACAGGATCACATGTCAAAAAGGTCACAGCTAAGAGTATCAGTTGTGGTTTGTCAAATAAATCTCTCCGATCTGACTGGCAAGTTGCTGGTTCTTTTCCATCCAATCACACTAAATGATTCCAGAGATGAAATGGTAGTGATGGATCTAAGAAGGGCTGTATAAATACATCTGATGGAGAAAGGTGAACGGCATTGTTGATAAGGCCGTCTGAAATGTGAAACAGTGGAGGAAGCTGAATGGATGTGCCTTTCTCCATTCTAAATAGACACAGATGCAGTCTAGTACTCTCACACACACTAATATGTCCCCTGCATTCATCAAAGTATCCCTAGCTCCATGCCTGGCTCTACCATTCGTCATCTTGTACAGAATGCAAATGTAGCAGAAGACAAAATGTCAAATCCATAAAGCCTTTCATCATACACTTAAGAGAGTTACACCAATCAGTGTGCCAGAACAGTAGCCTGTCAGCCCGAGTGTCACATCTCGATTCCCATCTGAACGAGAAACATGGCCAGGCTTCGTTGTGTTGTCGATTCCCCTCAGGTCCCCCAGCTGGTCTGTAGACACACACATGTATTCCTCTGACTCCCTTAATAGTGCACTACTTTTGACCAAGGGCCCAGTTGCATTTCAGGAGCACAGAATAACCCTCAAAACAAAGGGCTGGGAATTACAAGGAACTTCACGATAAGATATTATCATGATACTTTAAAAAGTGTCGATACAATATGTATTGAGATTCTCATGATTCAATATTCATTGCTATTCGATAGTGTTTTTTTTTTTTTTAATCGCAATAAACTCACACTATTGCTCACCAAACATCTGCTGCACAAGGACAAGCCATGAGAGATAACGAGTTTCTACAGAAATAAAAGACAGCCAGAAAAACAAATTGGCTCCCTATTTAAAAAAAAGATGGGAGAATAAGCTATGAAGGAAAAATACTGGAGTTGTTGGAGGTACAGACAATTTGTGCAGAAAATATTGCGATATTTAACGGTATAGATTGTCCCCCGCATCACGACTTCAACACTGAGATTTACTACATGGCTGTCTTAATGAACATGAGGGACGGACGGTAGCATAATGAACACAGATCCATACGTAGCTAATCAAGACCTCTTAGCAGTGACTGGTAAATTACCTACAATATTCCAGAATAGGGTTCTAGCAGGTGGGTGGGTCCAGTTTAGGTGCGAACGTTTTCAAAGAATTTGAAACATAATGAAACTTTTCAAAGTCAGTCAAGTGACCACTGCGCAGCATTGTGGTAACATTAAGATTCCAAACTAACCCTGTTTGACAGTTGCCAATGCCAACCAGCTAAAAATGTGGTGTCACTCATCTTGTCTTCCTCCTGCTGTCCTCCCCCACTCTAAACTCTGAGCTGGCAGACTAACGTGTGAAGGAGGAAATTCTCTCACTCTTCTACACACTGAGGAGCCATATGGGATGGAGAAAGAGACAGACAGGAAGTGATTAGGAATGTCTGATGTTTCCCTTGCTCTCTCTCCATCTCTCCCCTCCATCTCTCCCCCAGTGTCAGATGTTGACTTCAGGACCATTTAAGCAGCTCTAATGCCAGTAGGATGCCATTCTAGTCTAAATAGCTGGAAAATTAAATAGCAACGCCAGGTTGACTCTTGTTTTATCATCCCTCCCTCCTTTTCTACAGTCGCTGAGGCTGAGCCCGAGGTTCAGCGGAGCAACACTGACACCCACTGGTAGGATATGGGAACTACAAGCACCTGTTACATGGGACGGAAAGAGGGAAGAGTTAGGGAAGGCAAACTACGTACAAATGTTTGCTGAAAACGCCAAATGTAATTTCCGCATGGTTCTTTTCCATCCAAATCACACTAATATCAGAAATGTTGGTTACTGTTTCGCTAACTAGAACGTAGGAAAACCTGCATCTAACTCCACATTAGACTGCTATATAACCATTTATAAGTATTGCAGTGTGTGTGTGTGTGTGTGTCTTCCAATACTGTAGGAAGTTACAATGCAACCATGACGCCAACCTCCAACTTAACACTCCCCACATAAACAACCTGCCTGGTCCTCGTCGTGAGTAAGTTAACAGACCCAATTGCAGGGCTGATCGGTAGTTTGCAAAAGGGGACATGGACGAGCACTTGTGTCTTACTAAAAACATGTAGGTAACTAGTCAGTTCAGTACAAATTCTTATTGACAACGATGGCCTACCGGAGAACAGTTAGTTAACTGCCTTGTTAAAAAAAAAAAATCTGCCCCTGAACCTTGTGAGCTCAGGGATTTGATCCAGCAACCTTTTGGCCCAACACTCTAACCACTAGGCTACCCGCCTCTAACCACTAGGCTACCCGCCTCTAACCACTAGGCTACCCGCCTCTAACCACTAGGCTACCCGCCTCTAACCACTAGGCTACCCGCCTCTAACCACTAGGCTACCCGCCTCTAACCACTAGGCTACCCGCCTCTAACCACTAGGCTACCCGCCTCTAACCACTAGGCTACCCGCCTCTAACCACTAGGCTACCCGCCTCTAACCACTAGGCTACCCGCCTCTAACCACTAGGCTACCCGCCTCTAACCACTAGGCTACCCGCCTCTAACCACTAGGCTACCCGCCTCTAACCACTAGGCTACCCGCCTCTAACCACTAGGCTACCCGCCTCTAACCACTAGGCTACCCGCCTCTAACCACTAGGCTACCCGCCTCTAACCACTAGGCTACCCGCCTCTAACCACTAGGCTACCCGCCTCTAACCACTAGGCTACCCGCCTCTAACCACTAGGCTACCCGCCTCTAACCACTAGGCTACCCGCCTCTAACCACTAGGCTACCCGCCTCTAACCACTAGGCTACCCGCCTCTAACCACTAGGCTACCCGCCTCTAACCACTAGGCTACCCGCCTCTAACCACTAGGCTACCCGCCTCTAACCACTAGGCTACCCGCCTCTAACCACTAGGCTACCCGCCTCTAACCACTAGGCTACCCGCCTCTAACCACTAGGCTACCCGCCTCTAACCACTAGGCTACCCGCCTCTAACCACTAGGCTACCTGCCGCCCCGGCAGCTATTGTCATACAGTCCTGAAAACTCCGCTAAACAAAGCTTACCTTTTGGCAAAATAATATATACATATCAACTTTCATTTCCAAACAATTTAGTTCTTTCCAAGCAACATTATTCAATTCATAAACCACCACAAATCAGTCCACAGCAGAACAAAGATGCTGAAAACAAAAAAAAAATTAAAATCACTGAAAAACTAGAAACTATTCCACCAAAGTCTATGTCAGGTGATTATCCTCCATTAAAAACTGAGTCTCAACACATTTATACTCAACAAAAATATAAAAACAAGCAACAATTTCAAAGATTTTGCTGAGATTCAGTCAACTGGTTACTTTCCGCTCGTCCTATATATATATATACATGTACATAATCTTATTCCATTCACTGACCCTCTGTTACGACGTCTCAAATGACACCCCGTTTCCTGTGGTCCCTGGTCAAAAGTAGTGCCCTATAAAGGGAATAAAAAGGGACACGACAGAGCTACTGAGTCGACAGAACCAAAAGCAAATTGTTTCCTGGATATTTTCGGCTGCCACATAAAGAGTTTACGCTGTTTAGCAACAGAATGGTGAGAGCAGTGGTGAACACCATCCCCTCTGGGCCCTGGTAGTGGACTATAAAAAGGGAATGAAGTAGTGCACTATAAAGGGAATGAAGTAGTGCACTATAAAGGGAGTAGGGTTTATCTGGGAAGATAAACACTACTAATACATGTCAACCTCCTGAGGCTTTCTGATGGATCTGTTGAACCGGATAGAGGGACAGATGGAGCCCAAAGCTCAGACTTGACACTGAAACAGCCATCTGTTGGGTGGATCTACTGGGAGAGGTGTGTGTGTGTGTGTGTGTGTATGTGTGTGCCTGAGAAAGTGAGAGAGATGAGAAAGTTCAGGCAGGGTTTCTATGACTTCATACACTTGAAAGTTACTGACATTCCTGTTACCCAGGACTCAAACACACCCCCCCCCCAGTTACTAGAAACCAACTGGCTGGCGGAGTGCCTTTGTTACCGATTAGCGGTATGGATGAGTTAGTTATAGCCAGTGTTGTACTTAGGTTTTATATCCATACCAGTAAGAGAGCAATATGACAGATAATACCCCCCACTTGGTCTTCTGACACCTATTGGAGAGGACAAACGGGGGGGGTCAGCTCTGACACCATTTGCAGAGGACGAAGCAATGATTTAGCCAGCTAACTTTGATAAATCAGAAGCAACTGTTGATTTTCTGGTTTATTAAGAAAGATAACAGAAAAAGCATCTAGGTTTGTTACAATTCTACCAGGTCAGCCCAACCCTCTTCCTGGAGATCTACTGTAGGGTCAGCCCAACCCTCTTCCTGGAGATCTACTGTAGGGTCAGCCCAACCCTCTTCCTGGAGATCTACTGTAGGGTCAGCCCAACCCTCTTCCTGGAGATCTACTGTAGGGTCAGCCCAACCCTCTTCCTGGAGATCTACTGTAGGGTCAGCCCAACCCTCTTCCTGGAGATCTACTGTAGGGTCAGCCCAACCCTCTTCCTGGAGATCTACTGTTAGCTGGCTAACTTCTTGATGTTGCAATGTAGCACAGTCCTCTAATCTGACCAGTCCCAAAACATTCACCAACAACCGTTACTAAGAGCAAAGAAACACATGCAGGTAACTGACAAAACATAGGAAACTGAGTAAATGAGGGATGAAGTGTATTCAAAGCAGGTGCTTCAACACAGGTGTGGTTCCAGAGTTAATTAATCAATCGACATCCCATCATGCTTAGGGTCATGTATAAAAATTCTGGGTAGACCGTTGTTTTGGCTACCGAAGCTTTGCCCCCCCCATAGGATGGCAACATGTCTTGATCTAAATGCAGCTGTAATGATCCTCTGGAAAGAATAAACTTGGTCTTTCATAATGTCCGTGGAGTATTAACTCAGAAATTAGAACCCAACACCATGGTCGTCTCAGACACCAGATCTCAACCCAAACGGGAGATTCTGGAGACAGCGTTTTACACCACTGTCCACAAAACACCAAAATGATGGAACTTATTTTTTATTTAACCTTTATTTATCCAGGTAGGCCAGTTGAGAACAAGTTCTCATTTACATCTGCGACCTGGCCAAGATAAAGCAAAGCAGTTCTCATGGAAGACCAGTGTCACATCACTACAATAGAGAGTTCCAGACACTTGTAGAATCTATGCTAAGGTGCACTGCAGCTGTTCTGGCTGGTGGTGACCCAACGCCCTATGAAGACGCTTTATGTTGCCATTTCCTTTGTGGCAGATATCTGTATATTCCACGAAGCAGACACGTTTACCAAAAGCCACTCACAGTAGTACGACAGTGAACGCATGCATCTTTAGTGTGGAGTCACACTCTGGGCAACCTACACAGGTTAAGCCATAAACCTACAAGAGTCCTAAAGACTGCACTCACTTGGGCCTCATTCTTATGGAGTTTCTCATCCACCTTCAGAGTGTTAGAGAGCCTGAGGGGGGTAAAAAAAAAAAAGGGGGGGGAGCCTGAAAAAAGGGGGGGAGCCTAAGGGGAAGTGTGCATTTGATTTATTTTTCTTTCTGTTGCTTATCCCAACACCCCCTCGGTGAGGCTGTTCCCCCGCCTGCCATTATCAACGGCAACCCTGGAGCAATTAAGTGCTTTTCTCAAGAGCACAGACATTATTTCACTTTGTCAGCTCTGGGAATCAAACTAACGACCTTTCGGATATTAGAACACCGACCTGGTTGTTATTCTCCATCAGTCTTCTCAGTCTACCAATCTCCTCCTGCAGTTCTCTGATGACTTTAACGCCGCTGTCCTCGTCAACAAGCCCACAGTCAACGATGTTCTTAGCTCGGTTAGCGTAGCGCAAAGTGCTAAGTGTCTCGCCGTAGTGCACGTCAGCAGGAGAAATGGCTGGACAGAGAGATGGACACAAACATGAAGTGGATCTCACTAAAAGAGCAACCAATCAAATCAGCAGTTGAGCTAAAAAGCAAAACCAAAGGGAATAATCAACACGAATGCACCAACTGTAAATCACTCTGGATAATTGTCTGATAAATGACTCAAATATTAAAATTAATACTAGGAACATTCACCACCAAAATTAGGTTACACTACTAGTCATTTCTGTTCACAACCCCGACTGAATACCACTGACAAAGATCAACCGTACTTGCTATCATGATTGTCTTGGCGTTTCCCCCCAGGCTATTCTTCAGGAGCCAGGTCAGAAGAGAGTCTCTGTAGGGGATAAACAGCTGCTTCTTCATCTTCCCTGTGTGGGAGCTCCCTTCTCCAGTCACACATGTATCAGCTAGGAGAGAACACAGACAGAGACTTTATAGGGGGGTGAAGAGCAGCTTTTACATTTTTTTTTCTAACTCCTCCACACAAAGCTAGGAGGCAAGACAGACCAAGTAGTAAACACACCCCCCCCAGAGAGAAAGACATGAAACACTGATTGACTGAAACGGACTGGAAAAATTCCACAATAACATCTTCCAAAACAACTACAAAAGCGTGAAAGGACTTATGTTTCATGCCACAAAGCTCGCCAGGTTGGAACATGAATACTTAGTAGTGTGGTTGCCAGCAGTGTAGCTAGCGCTTGATAGACCGATTCAAAATCCTGGTGCAGAGTTTAATTGGTATTACTAATAGCCTGAGTTGTCATGTCATGGTTGGCATTAGACATGTGGTGTGTGTGTGTGGGCGCATCTGTGCTTGCGTTTCCGTCTGTTCATGTGCTCGTCCGTGTGTGTGTGTGTGTACTTAGCATAATTTACCCAGAGCAGAGATGACACTACCCAGAGTGACCAGGGACTTGTTGATGTTGGCTCCTTCCTTCAGTCTGGCACCAGTCATCTCACTGCCTGCCAAGTCTACCAGGTGGATCTTACTCACCATCTCACACGGCAGCTCTGTGTTAAAACGAACCTGGAGACCAGGGGGGGGACACACAATGCTGTTATCCGTCCCTCCTGATATTGAGTAAAGGAGGGAGATAGACAGGGACAAATCAGCACTCAACACTGTGCAACTTAACATGTATAGCTGGAAGTGGCTCAAAGCAAAACAATCCAACATAATAATATTGGACAAAAAGCTTGAGAGCTGGTCTTTGGTTGCACCCTCAGGCAAGAAAATACTCGTCTTCAACAAAGTCAAGGGTCAACCATACACACACAGTAAAAACTGACATGAAGACTTGATGTGATCCTGAGTGGTTCAGTTGATCAGATCACAAGTAAAGTTGTGGGCTCACATAGTGAAACACACAAAATAAATAAATGTACTGTAAGTCCCCATGGATAAAAACAGTCTTATTGGTGTATTATGTTACAACAACAACACAAAAAAAATTGACGTTGTGAAGACTTGGTCACCAGCAGTTTGTGTGTGTTTACCTGTGTGATGATGACGGTGAAGATGGAGTGAGAGCAACTGCTAACGTCATTCATGCCCGTGTTCGCCGTGATGCGTTTGGCATTCCCAGCATGCATTAGCTCCTCAATATCAGTGTAGTTCTGAACCAAGTGCGTCGACAAGTCTGACCAGACAGGAAGAGAAAAAAATAAATCACACCTGACACATCACATCTACCGACATGCTCATATCCGGTCAGCCACTATGACCTGTGTTGGTTAGCAACATGTCAACCACAGAGACCAGTGTTGGGTTAGAGTTGGCAACATGTCAACCACAGAGACCAGTGTTGGGTTAGAGTTGGCAACATGTCAACCACAGAGACCAGTGTTGGTTAGCAACATGTCTACCAGTGTCATGACGTGGCCCTTTCAGGGTGTAGATAGTGGCTCTCCTACACCCATGTTCTGTTAACTCCTGGCAGAGTCTCTCTCCCCCCCTTTTCAAGCAAAGATAGAGACCACAGAGTGAACAAAGGATTTAAACGTGGCCAAACTCCTAAATCCTCAAAATGGGAAAATGAAACAGTTGAAGTCAGAAATTTACATACACCTCAGCCAAATATATTTAAACTTAGTTTCACAATTCCTGACATTTAATCCTAGGGAAAAAAATCCATGTCTTAGGTCAGTTAGGATCACCACAGACAGTGCTCCTCCTGCAGACAAAGATGTTCTATTATATTGACAAGATAGTCGAGTGACCGTTCTGACAATGGAAGTTGTCGTCCCAAAGGCGGTAAGGCATGCGGTCTGATTATCGTGGACACTGCAGATCAGCACCATGGAGCACTGCATGGTGGGAGACAGGGTTTGTCTAGAAGATACAGTTGAAGTCAGAAGTTCACATACACCTTAGCTAAACACAGTTCCACAATTCCTTACATTTAATCCTAGTAAAAATTCTCTGTCTTACGTCAGCTAGGATCCCCACTTTATTTGAAGAATGTGAAATGTCAGAATAGAGAGAATTATTTATTTAAGTTTTATTTCATTGCATTCCCAGTGGGTCAGAAGTTTACATACACTCAATTAGTATTTGGTATCATTGCCTTTAAATTGTTTAACTTGGGTTAAACGTTTTGGGTAGCGTTCCACAAGCTTCCCACAATAAGTTGGGTGAATTTTGGCCCATTCCTCCTGACAGACCTGTTGTAACTGAGTCAGGTTGTGAGGGCCTCCTGGCTCGCACACGCTTTTTCAGTTCTGCCTACAAATGTTCTATCGGATTGAGGTCAGGGCTTTGTGATGGCCACTCCGATACCTTGACTTTGTTGTCCTTAAGCCATTTTGCCACCACTTTGGAAGTATGCTTGGGGTCATTGTCCATTTGGAAGACCCATTTGAGACCAAGCTTTACCTTCCTGACTGATGTCTTGAGATGATGCCTCAATATATCCATGTAAATTTTCCTCCCTCATGATGCCATCTATTTTGTGAAGTGCACCAGTCCCTCCTGCAGCAAAGCACCCACACAACATGATGCTGCCACCCCCAGACTTCACGGTTGGGATGGTGTTCTTCGGCTTGCAAGCCTCCCCCTTTTTCCTCCAAAGATAACGATGGTTATATTGGCCAAACAGTTCTGTTTCATCAGACCAGAGGATATTTCTCCAAAAAGTACGATCTTTGTCCCCATGTGCAGTTGCAAACTGTAGTCTGGCTTTTTTCTGGCGGTTTTGGAGCAGTGGCTTCTTCCTTGCTGAGTGGCCTTTCAGGTTATGTCGATATAGGAATCGTTTTACTGTTTAAATGGATACTTTTGTACCTGTTTCCTCCAGCATCTTCACAAGGCCCTTTGCTATTGTTCTGGGATTGATTTGCACTTTTCACACCAAAGTACGTTCATCACTGTCTAAGAGACAGAAGAAGTCTCCTGAGTGGTATGACTGCTGGGTGGTACCATGGTGTTTATACAGATGAACGTGGTATCGTCAGGCATTTGGAAATTGCACCCAAGGATGAACCAGACTTGTGGAGGTCCACAGTTTTTTTTCTGAGGTCTTGGCTGACTTCTTTTGATTTTCCTGATGATGATGTCAAGCAAAGAGGCACTGAGTTTGAAGGTAGGCTTTGAAATATATCCACAGGTACATCTCCAATTGACTCAAATGATGTCAATGAGCCTATCAGAAGCTTCTAAAGGCATGACATTTTCTGGAATTGTCCAAGCTGTTTAAAGGCAGTCAACTTAAATGTATGTAAACTTCTAACCCACTGGAATTGCAATAATGAATTATAAGTGAAATAATCTGTCTGTAAACAATTGTTGGAAAGATTACTCGTGTCATGCACAAAGTAGATGTCCTAACAGACTTACAAAAGCTATAGTTTGTTAACAAGAAATTTGTGGAGTGGTTGTAAAACGCGTTTCAATGACTCCAACCTAAGAGTACGTAAGCTTCCGACTTCACCTGCATATGTCCACTTGTGAGAATGTGGGAAGGGTCCGTGGACACTTAAGGGACAGTTATGTTGAGTGCGTTTCATTTTGGTGACCACAAAGGACAGGAAACACACAGAACTATCTATGAACATTTCTGAATTATGGTGTTTGCATTTAATTATTGTATAAAATGGATGAGTAAAGATGAAACTATTTGTGAAAGGATGTAATGTTCACCGTTACATTGAGAGAATTGTATTCCCTGTAAAGTTTAACTAGTCAACGGCCACGCCCCCGTGAACACAGACATGATCTGGCGTCATGGAAACACCTTTCCTATTGTTACGAATAAAAACCCCTCCTGAGGAAATCCTCTTCAGACTAATCAAACACACAGCGTGAGCTGTGATTGCGAATAGCTCAGACTACGCATACCTCGGTGTAAGCTGATGTGGCACAGGTTTGAGTACCAAGACTAGAAAACCATACCACGTGGAGCATTGGCTACACGGCAGGAAATGGTTCAACTCTGAGACAATCGATCCCTATAGAAGAGCCAATCTTAGATACTAATTACTAGTTTGCAGCTAGTAAATTATGTAAAACTGGGATGCGAATACCGACAACAGCCGAAACATCTATTCTATGAGAACATTTCTGAATGGTACTCTGAAATCCAGCCTAACAAAATACTTTGATCTTCAGGTAAACAGAAAGGAGATGAACTCTCCAGCAGATGGACCGGATTCTAACAGAGTCGACAATGACATACACCGTAAATATGTACTTGTAATTATTCTCGAATGAGCGGCCATTCACGTGCGAAGGATTAGCATTTCAATGTATATAATTACAGACTAAGGGAATCCAGTTTGTCTCTCGCTCTCAGTCCACACCCCCTTCCCTTTGTCCACCAATCATATTGGTTTAGCCCACTGGGGGGGAGAGTCTTCCCTATCACTGTTAGTAACCAATATCTACTGTTTATGCATTTCTGTGATTATTTAGTTAGTAAATGAAGGATTAATTGGTGTAAGGATGACTTATATTAAAAGGCAGATAACCAAAAATGTATGACGTTCTGATGAGACTGATATGAGGTAAAAAAAATATCTGATCAATTAGTCTTCTATTTTTATATGTGAAGAGTTATATTCGGAAAAGTATAACTTTGTAATCTGAAGACTGTCCGTGGTGCCCCTGAGTTAAATTTACATGATTAGTTTAATCACGTAATAATTAGAGAATTGATATAAAAAAATAAGTCTTCACATGATGCCAAAGACAACACAGACCAGTGTTGGGTTAGTTAACATGTCCAACAAGCTTTTTTAACCTTCTTACCGAACTACATGACCTTTGTTTTGGAGTTGTTCAGTACAAAGCCCCTCTCCCCACTGGTGTTATTACTACCTCTGAGGGTTTAGAGCTGGAGGTAGTCACATCATACAGGTAAATGAGAGTATGGCTAGATGGTGCACTGTCCTCTCAGCACATGAAGATGCAGGCTAAAGTTGCAAAACTTATTTGTGCACAAAACTTTAGCTTTGTGCATAAGGAACATTCCTGGGATCTTTTAATTCAGCTCATGAAAGATGGGACCAACACTTTACATGTTGCCTTCATCATTTAGTTCAGTTTTTCTACCAAATCAATTCATTTTAAAATGTTGATTACGTTTCATTATCATTCACCTGACGATAATACAAATGTTGGGCTAACATATGGGGTCCCTGTGTTGCTGGTTTGGCTGGGAGGGGGTCCCTTTGTTGCCGGTTTGGCTGGGAGGGGGGGTCCATGTGTTGCCGGTTTGGCTGGGAGGGGGGTCCCTGAGCAAGAAAAGGTTGTAGACCCCTGATCGCTGCGATAGTGAGTGATAGTCTTACTCTCCACATAGGGCCCATCCTTGGGGTGTTCTCTGAGGTGGAGTCCTGACCCGTTCTCTGGGTCCGTCTTCGTCGTGAGGAGGTCTTGTACACGCTCATTATAAATCTCCAGGTAACTAACAAACAAAGACATGGAACATCATAATCACCATCGGGCTGAAGAACAATTGATCGCAAGCTTCCTTCAGTATCTACAGGCTGTTGAAAGGTGTTTGCTATTTGTTGGGAAGTGGGGGGAAATGGGTAGCTTTAACCACATCACATGATACTCTGTGAAGACGTTAAGATAGCTACTCCATTTCCTGTTCTGTCACTGACTAGCTGCTTTCATTCAACCATCACTTGATCCACTGACAAATTGTATTTTCAAGATCATTTTCACTCAGTGAATTACCTAATTCAATCCTGTCAAAAAACACAATAAAAGCCATTATTTTCCTAATATATTGTTGACAGAGATTAAAGTGCCATTTACAGCAAAGCAAGTCATATTTTCACAGCCTGAACAAAGAGCTATTCTGTTGGGGTTGTGAGTGGAAAGATATTCTGTTGGGGTTGTGAGTGGGAGGAAGTAGAGACAGGGAACGTTATTGCTTAGTTGTCTGGAAACAACTTTAACACTCACAGCGATCCCTCCCTGAGCACACAAATGAAAGCAGACACCATTTCCACCTGATTAAGTTTTAATACCCTGAATGTTTATTTAATTAAAATAGTTCTATAAAAAAATATATTCTGACAGCGGCTGGGGAAAGTATTTTATTTAGTCATAAAACCTATAAGAATTACTGCAGCGGAGCTGGTATAAGACAGTAGACTTTATGTTCATCGGCATACAGATGCACTGTAAGAGTACAGCGTGATTACATCATCCAACTAGATTACATCATCCAACTAGCAGTCAACCTAGCGGTTAACTAACCTAGCCTACTGTCTGCTTTGGCACTGTACTGGGGTTTGGCAATTAGGTAAACTAGCCTATGGGGTTTGGCAATTAGCTACTGTCTCCTCTATGGGGTTTGGCAGTTATCCTAGCTACTGTATGGGGTTTGGCAGTTAGCTATCCTAGCGCTACTGTATGGGGTTTGGCAATTAGGTAAACTTGCCTAGCTCTCCTCTATGGGGTTTGGCAATTAGCTCAGCTATCCTAGCGCTACTGTATGGGGTTTGGCAATTAGCTCAGCTATCCTAGCGCTACTGTATGGGGTTTGGCAATTAGCTCAGCTATCCTAGCGCTACTGTATGGGGTTTGGCAATTAGCTCAGCTATCCTAGCGCTACTGTATGGGGTTTGGCAGATAAGTCTGAGGGACTCTAGATGACCTATCATACAGAAGGTGAAGAGGCCAATGTTCACCTTGCTTTACCGCATCTTCCCCCAGTTGTTCTAATCTGCTCTACTGGCTAAAAGTCGGGACAGGTAAACGTTGCGAAAACCAATAGATGACCGTACATGGTCGACCCTCAGCTAATTTGTCACATTTTAGATAGGTGCCAAATGAACAAGCCATCCAGCCAACACCATTGGACCACAGTGTCTGCCACACTTATTTAAACTGCTAGTGGACTCTCTCTACACCCCCGAGGACATCAGTAGCTTTAGCAATCAACTATTCCGTGACAGCACCCTACAGTAGTAGTTGTTAGTTGCTCAGCAGGGCGGACTCTTACCTGACCTCTATGCGGAAGGAGACCCCATCCACCTGGTCCATCTCTGATATGTGACAGAACAGTCCATCACAGATACGTGGAATCAGACCTAGATCTCCCTGGAACACAAGAATGTATAATAGGAGAGGTAATGTACATTCAACATTCATACAGTGTAACCTGTACTCCCTCTCCTCTGCTGTCCTATATACACACACCCAGTCAAGCAACAACTTCTAAAAACACCAAAGAAATCCACCAGGTCATCTGATGTGAAGTTATAGTCTACGCCACCTTACACAAACGAGGCTGAATATGTGAATGTCGTTTCACGTCACAAAAGTAAAAGGCGGGACCTTGGACGTAGCCCTGCCTATGCTGCTTGCATGGTTCTGCTACAGAGTCACCTGCCGCACAAATATCGTTACGGAGCGCACAAGTCGTTGAGCGGCATCGGTGCGGTGTTGAGTAGTATGAAACTATTTTACCACTTTGGTTGAAAATGGAACCAGGAATAAAAGATTGTTCCTCTTTCAGAAAGTGGTTTCACAAAATAATTAAACATATAGCCGAAAGGTTGATGTGCCCTTGAGTAAGGCACTTAACCCTAATTGCTTCTGTAAATTGCTCTGGATAAGACAGTCTGAAAAATGGCTAAAAAGTGATTGTCAAATCAACGTCAAGGTTACGCAGTCTTCGTTTAGCTTTGCATTAAATAGCCTAAGCAGACTATTTTGCATTGATAACCAAATATAATCTCAGCTTCTGTTAAAAACAATGCATGGAAAAACAAAAACGCTTTTTTGTCATAATTTAAAGGTTAGGCATTAGGTTTAGCAGTGTGGTTAAGGTAAGGGTTTAAAATAAAATTTTATGACTTTGTGGCTGTGCCAGCAAGCCTCCATGGCAAGATTCATGACAAATTCCAACCTGCACCTAAAAACAGCCCCAAACCACGTGCTTTTTCACTGTAAGCAAAATATGATGGCATTCCATTTTCAGCAGTTACGGTTGAGAATACATTGAAGCAGTATAAGAATATTTGCAAGGCCATATTTCATTAGAAATCTGATTATTTCACATGGGGGAGATGTAGGAACCTAAAAGGGCATCGAGGTTCAGCCAGCTAGCTAGCTAGCTGCTAGAGGAGTCGCCTACAGCCCAACTGTCACAAAATGAGGTAATGTAAACCAACCGAAACTTTAATTACATGTAGCCATTACTCAAATATGCAGTGATTCCATGTGTTATTTAATAGTTGATGTCTTCGCTATTATTCTACAATGTAGAATATAGTACAAAGAAGAACCTTGAATGAGTAGGTGTCCAAACTTGACTGTTACGATACAATTTCATTATAAATATTTCTGCTGAGAAGGGCTTGGATACCATTGTGTATCTGCCAGCAGTTTGAATGAAGTTGAAAGCAGTTTTGCGAGCCATTGCTAACTTGAGTTAGCATACAATCATTGCGCCATCTGTTCCAATAGACATCCAGTCATTGTGTTAATGCTAGTTAACTAGCGTTAGCTCAATTGCTAACAACTTCAAAATGCACACAGACAAAAAATAAAATAGGATCCACGAGTTCAACCACTCTGGTTAAGCTGAGAAAGGGCTTCATTACATTTCACACTAACCCTTAAAGATCAAAGTGACAAGTTACAACATACACTACTCAAAAATAAAGGGAACATCACAAACTAATTCCAAGTCAATCACACTTCTGTGAAATCAAACTGTCCACTTCGGAAGCAACACTGATTGACAATAAATTTCACATGCTGTTGTGCAAATGGAATAGACAACAGGTGGAAATTAAAGGCAATTAGCAAGATTCCCCCAATAAAGGAGTAGTTCTGCAGGTGGTGACCACAGACCACTTCTCAGTTCCTATGCTTCCTGGCTGATGTTTTGGTCACTTTTGAATGCTGGCGGTGCTTTCACTCTAGTGGTAGCATGAGACGGAGTCTACAACCCAGGTAGTGCAGCTCATCCAGGATGGCACATCAATGCGAGCTGTGGCAAGAATGTTTGCTGTGTCTGTCAGCGTACTGTCCAGAGCATGGAGGCGCTACCTGGAGACAGGCCAGTACATCAGGAGACGTGGAGGAAGCCGTAGGAGGGCAACAACCCAGCAGCAGGTCCGCTGCCCCTGCCTTTGTGCAAGGAGGAGCAGGAGGAGCACAGCCAGAGCCCTGCAAAATGACCTCCAGCAGGCCACAAATATGCATGTGTCTGCTCAAACGGTCAGAAACAGACTCCATGAGGGTGGTATGAGGGCCCGACGTCCACAGGTGGGGGTTGTGCTTACAGCCCAACACCGTGCAGGACATTTGGCATTTGGCAGAGAACACCAAGATTGGCAAATTCGCCACTGGCGCCCTGTGCTCTTCACAGATGAAAGCAGGTTCACACTGAGCACGTGACAGACGTGACAGAGTCTGGAGACGCCGTGGAGAACGTTCTGCTGCCTGCAACATCCTCCAGCATGACCGGTTTGGCGGTGGGTCAGTCATGGTGTGGGGTGGCATTTCTTTGGGGGGGTCCGCACAGCCGTCCATGTGCTCGACAGAGGTAGCCTGACTGCCATTAGGTACCGAGATGAGATCCTCAGACCCCTTGTGAGACCATATGCTGGTGAGGTTGGCCCTGGGTTCCTCCTAATGCAAGACAATGCTAGACCTCATGTGGCTGGAGTGTGTAAGCAGTTCATGCAAAAGGAAGGCATTGATGCTATGGACTGGCCCGCCCGTTCCCCAGACCTGAATCCAATTGAGCACATCTGGGACATCATGTCTCGCTCCATCCACCAACGCCACGTTGCACCACAGACTGTCCAGGAGTTGGCGGATGCTTTAGTCCAGGTCTGGGAGACCATTCGCCACCTCATCAGGAGCATGCCCAGGTGTTGTAGGGAGGTGATATAGGCACGTGGAGGCCACACACACTACTGAGCCTCATTTTGACTTGTTTTAAGGACATTACAAGTTGGATCAGCCTGTAGTGTGGTTTTCCACTTTAATTTTGAGTGCGACTCCAAATCCAGACCACCATGGGTTGATAAATTTGATTTCCATTGATAATTTGTGTGATTTTGTTGTCAGCACATTCAACTATGTGAAGAAAAAAGTATTTAATACAAATATTTCATTCAGATCTAGGATGTGTTATTTTAGTGTTCCCTTTATTTTTTTGAGCAGTGTATATTTGTAGTAAACAGAGTAAGGAGTGGCGCGAATCTTCACACAGCCACCACTAGCTCTTCATATTCCTACAGTGCAGTGACGCGCACCAGTTACATTTCAGATGTCAACGTCATTTAATTTATTAATTTTACTGTAAAAAAGTCATTTTTAAGAAGTTACCATTTCAAAATTGTAATATAAAAAAACAGAAAAAACTACTGAGTGACTTACTGGGTTTCCTATCATGGTATAAGACTTCCCTGACCCGGATTGTCCATAGGCGAACACACAGGCGTCGTAACCTTCAAAAGCTGCCTTCAGGACATCACAGCCCAAGTCTTTAAACACCTGCAATGAACAGGGATGGCAGGGAGGGAAGAGGTGAATTAGGGGTTAAGCCGGATGCATGTGTGAAACCAGGGCGAGTTCAGTTGGTATGTGAGAGTTCTGCTCTGGAGGAGAAAGAGCTATAAGAACTTAAAGATGAGATGTACAGCCTCTCCTCCACGTAGAGAACAGACCACAGGGTGTCCCACTGAGGGTATAACTGATGAACAGTGAGTGGCTTCAGGTTCAGAAATATGTGTGTGTGTGTGTGTGTGTGTGTGTGCTATACCTTCTCCTGAGGTACAAAGTTGGGGCTTCTGACATCAGTAGAATCGTAGGAGAAATCATAGGAGAATGAATGTCTTCCTCGGTCCGTCAGACCACTGCCAGGAATAGCTTTGTGTATGTCCTACAAACAAAAAATGTTTTGATTCATTTATAAAACAGGAGCCATTGTCATTATGCCATCTTCATTCTAGAACCTTCGGTTGGTCCCGATATTTGTACAAACATTTCCCATTTCATCATCATCATCATTATTATTAAGTTCCTTCCCCCAAAATCTATGTCACTCAAAACAAAAGCGGAAGGTTTCTGATGATTGCATGCTGCATTGACCTTGTTGCCGTCTACAGAAGTGATCTTCCCCTTCATCTGGATAATCACCATCGCTGACATGTCCTTTTCTCTGTGAAATGGATGGGGATTTTAGAGCCGTTTACAGGAACTCCGGCTGCTTTGTGTAGAAAACAGCAAACAATGTCCAATGTAGAGGCCTACAGCCCATATATTGTTAGTTTGTGGGTGAGTAAGTGCCATGACGATAAATAAGTCAGTAGTGATGATGATCATTTACTTGAACAAGAAAACACCATTATCGGGTAACAAGAATTTGAACTGTGCAGTTTATCTTCGAAAATGCATCATTGGACTTCAAGTGTTGAGTATATTACTATATTTATGCCGCAACATATATCATATTTCATGACTCTAATTATATGTAGCCTTCAATCCAGTGGAGGCTCCTCAGAGGAGGAAAGGGAGGACCATCATTCTCAGTGAATATTTTTTTCTAAGTGAAACATTTAAGGTATAATTCTCAGGTAAAACTATACTAAATATATTTGTGACCAAATTGGACTAAAACAGTACTAGGAAATGAAGGTCTACAGTAGCCCTCAACAGAACTCTGTAGGGTAGCACCATGGTGGACCACAGGTAGTTTTCATCCTCCTCTGCTTACATCAACTAAAAATACAAAACCTAGGAGGCTCATGGTTTTCACCCCATTCCATAGACTTACACAGTAATTATGACAACATCCAGAGGACATCCTCCAACCTATCAGAGCTCTTGCAGCATTAACTGACATTTTTGTCAACCCAATCAAAGGGTCAGAGAATGAATCTAGTACTGAAAGCATACATTATAGCTAGTTAGCCTACTCAAACAACCAGCGCAAAACAGAGAGGGGTGCCATGTTAGGGAGCTGGCTATGGCTATCCAACACGGGAACTCTTCCAAATCAATTAACGTTTTTGGTGTTCTTACTTTGTCTCTCCGGGGCAGTAACTACTAAACCGCTTAGTGACTACACTAGAAAAGAGTTCCAACTGGTGGCCCGCAGGTGTTTCTCTTTTCATTGTTGGACATTAGACTAAAAACACCAGGAAATCAATTCCAGGTTATTTTAATTTAAGAATTGTTCCCAAGTATTCCCACACAAGAGAATTGATCATATAGAAATGTAAACAAGGTTTGAAATTATTGTTTAAGTCAAACATCGGTTTGGGCTTCTTGTGGTCAATTTGTCAATCTACAAATGATTTGTAATTACGTTCCAGCCCCTGACCAGACACTCAAGAATATAAAAAAAAAAAACCTGTCACCTTGATTAAAAACCTCTAGACCAGTGCACCTATGTCGTAAACTTTCACGGGGAAATTCGAGTATCATGTATTATCCTGACCCTATCGATTGAGTTGGGTGAATGGAAAATGAATGACGGCCATCCAATATTCTGTAATAAAATTAAAATAAGGCAATGCCCATTAGAAAATTATCGTCCTGGGTCTCCACTGATTCATTCATGAGTCATGTCATCATAAATCAAGTTATATCAATCCCGATATGGCAACATGGAAAAAAAAACACTGTTATGGATTGTCCATTCCGATTGAAGGCGGGTTTACATAATAGAAATGACAGAATAACTCAGAACACAGACCTTTTGTTCAAGGGTCGAACACGGACAGCCACACACACTGACGCCATGGCCCGGCGCACCTTCGTCCAAATCACCTGAGAACTGCACCTGACAGCGAACTGATCAAATACAGCCTGTCAGCCACATAACTACAATCAGTCAACTTGAAAAATGGTAACGTAGTAATTAAGTTTCATGGCTGCGGGTAATTTACTCGTTTGACAGGCCTCTTCCGATAGTTTACTTCTCAGAACAGACTGATATCAAGTTGAATGTAACAGTGTGCTGCCGCCACGGTGCTTGTCCCGGTCTGACCAGACTCACCGCTTGGTGGCTCCAACTGACCTGGACTCCAGTCTTCCTACTGACGTTTCCCATGATGCGACGTACAGAGGGGTTTTCAACACAACGATGGCGGCACAAATAAAACGGGAAAGTGCTTGCAGTGAGTTTAGAAACATCTAATACATTCACAAATTATCACAACCTCCGTTCAAAAATATGCTTCCAAACTTCGGGAAAAAAAAGAAAAAAAAACGTAACGATACACATTGAATCCGATACAGAATGTCACTACCCGAGCTGGACAAAACGACTTCTCAGAAGAACCACCGGCTACAGAAACCTCTGGGCGACGATCCCCCAAAAAACACAGACAACAATAATAAAATATATAAACACACCAAACAGCGCCAATGCAAATGATATATCTTCAGGTCAGATGAAACCCAACGATACCGTAGTCGGCACGAAAGATGAGGAAACTAGATACATGCCAGTGTCTGTGATTTTGGTGCGTCTCTTCTAACTGTTCCTATTCCCTTAGGCATGATGTTCACGTGCTTGTATTTGTAGCTAGTTAAATGTATCGCAAATACGTCAGGTACGTCAACCAGGTCATATGACACGTATGATACATCAGGTGATCAACTATTTGACGCATATAAGTTATTAGTTGTATTGCAAAAAATAAGATTATTAAACTAGCACACCCTGACCACAGCATAAATCCTAAAACGTTTGAAAAGACATATTATTTGTCCATTAAAATAACATCAAATTGATCAGAAATACATTGTAGACATTGCTAATGTTGTAAATGACTATTGTAGCTGGAAACGGCAGGTTTTTTTATGGAATATCTACAGAGGCCCATTATCAGCAACCATCAGTCCTGTGTTCCAATGGCACGTTGTGTTAGCTAATCCAACTTTATAATTTTAAAAGGCTAACACAACAGTAATCAAATGATGGTCAGATCTGCCAAAACAATACAACTTTATTTGTCCCAGCAAAACAATGAACCTATTCTATTTGCATGAACATGTTGCCTTGGTAGCATCCATTCACAGTCCTATTCACATATTGCCTTGGTAGCATCCATTCACAGTCCTATTCACATGTTGCCTTGGTAGCATCCATTCACAGTCCTATTCACATATTGCCTTGGTAGCATCCATTCACAGTCCTATTCACATGTTGCCTTGGTAGCATCCATTCACAGTCCTATTCACATGTTGCCTTGATAGCAGCCATTCACAGTCCTATTCACATGACAGCAAATGGGACAAACTGAAACAGGGACTTCCTGGGTTGTATTTATTATTGCAAACAATAGCAAAATATTTTGCAACTGAAAAAGTGTTTCTTATTGGAGAATGAATAAAGCATAGGGCTTGTTGATTGGTTCATTGAGAGAGCCTGGTTCCTGTCTTCTAGGAAGTTCACCCTGGACGACCTGCTGACCAACATCATGATGTACTGGACCACCGGCTCCATAGTGTCCTCCATGAGGTTCTACAAGGAGAACTTAAAGACCAACATTGACAACAAACTGGATAATAAGTGAGTTTGTATGTGTGGTGGCATAGTTCTCCAGTATTACACGGGCTGTTCCTTCAGGATCTGTCCATTTAATATGTTCCTTCAGGATCTGTCCATTTAATATGACACGGGCTGTTCCTACAGGGTCTGTCCCTTTAATATGACACTGGCTGTTCCTACAGGGTCTGTCCCTTTAATATGACACGGGCTGTTCCTACAGGGTCTGTCCAGTTTAATATGACATGGGCTGTTCCTACAGGGAATGTAAACATGTGGCTGTGTTTGTTAACCTGTCTCTCGTGTCCACAGTACGGGGGTGTATGTTCCTACAGGCCTGGCTGCGTTCCCCAACGAGCTAATGCACGTGCCCCAGTTGTGGGCTAGAGCCAAGTTCAGGAACATCTACTCCTACTCTTACATGCCCCGAGGAGGCCACTTCGCTGCCTTCGAGGAACCACAGCTCCTGGCTGACGACCTGCTGCAGTTTGTGAAGAAGATGGAGAAGGTGGAGAAGGTGGAGAGTTGATGGATACATTAGGTCGACTCCACTCCTGCCAAGTGCCTGGAAGAAAAACCAGCAGGACTGCAGAACGTGATGACACTACAGCTTGGAATTGTAGCTTTGTACTAAAAACATTTAAATGTTAATCTAAGATAAATCAGAAGCACTGTCTGATTATCAGGTAAATACTGGGTCAATCAGTGATGTTAACACTGCAATATGATCATGCTCAGTGATTGTGTTGGTGTAATATTAAGGCTATACAGTCAACATAATGGACCTATACTGTAATAATGAAATGATCAGCACTTTAATTCAGATGTCTTCCAGATTGCAAAAAAAAGGCGCTGTAATGTCCTGGATATTTGTGGGGCTGATTCCCAGGAGTTACCGGGACACAGCTTAAGTTTAGTCCTGGACTAAAAATATATTTCAATGGTAGTGTTCCATTGAGTATGGTTTTTAGTCCAGGTCTAGATTAAGCCTAATCTATGTCCCAGAAACCATGATGAATTTTCTGTGGACCCCAGGAAGACCAGCAGTCACTAAGGGGTCAGCTTATGAGGACCCAAATAAACAAAT